>NC_063345.1:47861285-47949940 GCF_021869965.1 Rhincodon typus
TTTCTGAAGAAGGGTCTAGACCCGAAACTTCAGCCTTCCTGCTCCTCTGATGCTGCTTGGCCTGCTGTGTTCATCCAGCTCTACACCTTGTTATCTCAGATTCTCCAGCATCTGCAGTTCCTGCTATCTCTGATGCAGTTTAAACTTCCTTTTTTTTTGTCATGTGCCATTTCTACAATACAGAGGGGTTCAAAATGTGCTTTTTGTCAGCAATTTATAATATTAGACTAACACATCTTTACTCTTTCCTGGGTTGTGGGATACCAACGGATGTTGTCAGCATTTGGCTTACTATGCCAGAGGGCAGTTGAGAGTGGATCACGTTGCTGTGGATCTGGAGTCATGATGGCATAAGGATGGCAGATTCCCTTTGCTAAAGGACATTGATTGAAAAAACCCATTTGATTCAATAATAATTTGATCACCATGACTGCGATTAGCCTTAATTTTCATTTTTAAATTTAACTTGCATCAGCTGCCATGGTTCGATTTGATCCCATGTCCTCGGTGTATTAGCCTGTACTTTGTAGCCCACTACACGACCATCCCCGCTAAGTGACTTTGTTTCATGGAATAATTCCTTCTTTACTGACTTGTGTTCTGTGCAGGGTATTGAAAGCCCACAACCATAATTTTCTGAATGTATCTAGAATCCAGATAATATTCATTTTAAGCAAAGCTAAATGTTAAAAATTTGGTTGACACTCTGTTCAAGGGCAATTAGGGTGGGCAAAAATGCTGGTCTTCCAACAATGCCCACATTCCACAAAACAATAAAGATGTTTTTATCAAATATAGTTTATAATACACATGAACAAAAACAGTCCTTTTGAATCCTTTGGTATAGTAGTTGTGGAATGACACGACGAATAAAAATTCATTTATACCGCAGTAATGAACTGTATTACTGAAGTATGTATTTTTGGATACAAAATTAGCTGATTGATAGGAAATAGAGTAATGGTCGTTGGATATTTTTCCAGCTGGAGAAAGGTTTGTAGTGGAGTTCCCCAGGGACAGTAATGGGACCCTTGCTTTTCCTGATAATTATATTTTACTAATCTGGGTCTTGGAAACAGTCCCTGTATACCAGGTTTGCTGATGGTACTAAACTCAGAACAGTTGTAACCGAGAGGAGGATAACATGGAACTCAAAAATGACATTGACAATTGGATGGACCACACAGATAGTAAGCAGGTGACATTCAATACCGAGAAGTGTGAGGTGATGTACTTTGTTTGAAAGAACACGGAGAGACCATACAAAATAGATTCAATTCTAAAAGGGGGTGCAAGGGCATTGGATACATAATATGCACAGATCATTGAAGGTGGCAGCATAGGTGGAGAGGGCAATAAATAAAGCATGGAGTCTTCTCGGTTTTGTTAATGGGGGCATGAAGTGCAAGACAAAGAGATGATGTTGAACCTGGATAAGACACTTGTTAGATCTCAGCAAGAGTATCATATATTTTGTGGGCACCACATTATTGGAAAGATGTGATTGGATTGGAGAGGGTGCAGAAGTGACTTACTAGAATGGTTCCAGGTATGTGAAACTTTAGCTATGAAGATACAATGATACAATGGGTCTGTCCTCCGTGGAGAGGAGGAGATTGATTTAAGGTTTTCAAAATCATGAGTGGGCTGTACAGTTTTTTTTTTTCTCATTTGTAATAGAATCAAGAACGTGAGGGCAAAGATTTAAAGTGATGTGCAAATGAAGCAAGAGTGATGACAAAATCTTTTACACATAGCAAGTTGTTAGGGCAATGTTGGGAACTGTACTGGAGGCAGGTTGAATTGCAGCATTCAGTAGGATATTGTGTTTTTTTTTAAACAGTAAAGGTGTGCAGGGATATGGAGAAAAGGCAGGAGTTTGGTATTTGGTAGCCATGATGGGCTAAGTGGCCTCCTACACCATAATGATTCTGTGGTTCTGTTACATGACCAGACTATTGTTCTTGCACTGCTGCAGATGTATTAGTTACTGCTTTTATTTTCATGAACCAAACAATTATTGATTTCTTTTTGTAACTACACAGCTTTACAAAGTCATACTCGTTCAATATCTTGCTGCTGGACTATGCTGGGCTTTATATGATGCCATGAAGTTTGAAAATGCTTTTCAATAAGGTGAAAAAGAGGCGTCAAATATTCTTGTTCAGACTAATTTATGGATTGACACTGACACTGGAAATACTCAAATCATGCTGCATCAAGTGGAGAGAAAGTGTTTCAGGTTAATGACCTTTTACCAGACTTTGACATTGGCCTATCATGCACTTTCCAAAGTACTTGAATACATTGCCATCTGCATCGCTTTGCATTTCTCGAACTCGATGTGTGAATTATTATGATAAGATTTACACCTCTGTCGCAGCACACATACAGTCTTTTGATTGTGGCCATGGTGCATTAACAGTCTTTGAACTCTCTGCAACCTTTGACACAACAGAGCACACAGTTCTCTGCCAGTGCCTTTCCTGTTTTGTCAAGTTAGTGATGTTGCTGTTGTTCATGTCACCCTATCTTATTGAAACAAGAGTTGCTGTAACAGTGACTGATGTGTTCACACTAACTGACTGACCAGTATATCTAGAGAACTATAGTTGGCTGTCCTCCACCAGATGTTGTTCCTTAGTGGCATAATTAATATCATGTGGGGTTTCACCCCATGTCTAAGTCGTGGAACTGAAATGTTAACTTGTTAATGAGTATATGCAGCATTTTCTGTTTTCAATTATGAATGCTGATAACATCCAGCACTTTTCTCACCAATTCATTGCCACTGTGGTGTCAGATATCTGGTCTTGCATGAATCATGGTTTCCTCTACTTCAATCTTCAGAATAGTTAAAACGTTATTTTCAGGTTCATACACAAATTCTGTGTTCTTGACCCCTATTTTGTTGTCTTCCTTAGCCATTGTCTCAGGCTAAATCAGAATGTTCCCTAACTGAAGTATCCTGTTGAATCGAGTTTTTAATTCCCCTTACATAATATCACCTGCCTCTGCCTCTCCTGCAAGTTTTCTGTGAAACCTTAATCCAGTTTCTTTCTCACTACCAGACCTGATTATTCCAGTGAGTTCATCGGAGGCCTCTTTTATTATCCACCTTCTATAGCTTGAGCTGATTCAAAACTCTGTTATTTCACATTAAGCCTGCTCAACAATCACCTTATCTTTGCTGATTCCCATCCCTGTGTCCAGATCTTATAATCCTATCGCTTCCTGTTTCTATTACTTCCTCCGGTCCTATGTCTCCGCTGAGAATCCCTACCCTGTCAGTTTGTCACATCATTGGTGACCATGTATTCTCTAATAGGTGCAACCGCACATAATCCTCACCAACCTTCCCACTGCAAGCAGGCTGCTTTTCCCTTAAAATCCCCTTTTTTAAAAGTCTACCCCTCCTAATGTCTCCTTTTTTTAATACCTATTTTTGTCTCCACATGCTTCTGAATTGCCGTGGGACATTTTTCAATGATATTAATCAAATTGTCAAAGGGGAATCGCGTTATAAAATGACCTGATGCTCAAAGCTTGCACAACCCCTTAATGATTAAATTAGAACGCTGAATCTTCAGTTCCACCCCCCTCCCCACCTCAAATTGGCTATGGGTTTTTAATCTGTTGCTAGTTTCTCCAAAGATCACGTGGCATCTTAAAGGTAGAGTGATTGTTCATGAAATTTTAAGCATTGCAGTTGTATTTTCCAGGGAAAATGGGCCTGCAAGTCTTTTCTTGCCTGACATTTTAATTGGTTTTGCGTTAAATTTTTAAAATTTAAGATAATTTATTTTCATTTCTGTGATGTAAGGTGTGAAATTTATTTATTTTATTATCATTTTAGAGTTTGGATTTTGAACTAGCAGGTGGGTTTTTTTCTAGTCTATGAAGGAGTTTAATAATTAACTTCTAACATTTCTGTTGCCATGGTGATTTTGTTTTTTTTATTTTCAATTTTAGAGCACAGTATGAGGGACAGACTTCCAGGAGTGTAATAGGCTTTCTTTTGCCCCACTTTTGGTGAGTTTTACAAGTCAACAGAGCAAACAGTTCTGCACTAGACATCAGGTAGAAGGATCTGCAAATTTTTTTGTTGGTTTATTGAAAACACCCATAGCTTGAAGAAAGCACTTTTGATTTCGGTTTTGCAGAAGACTTGACTGGAGCTAGATATGTAAAACGCTCACTCCTGAAGACAGGAGATAGTTTAGGACTGTGGAGAAATAGGTTAGCTCAATGTAAGGAATTTTAGTTTGGTGGTCCCAAGTCGAAAGTGTTCAGTTAAAACCCTGAAAGTTTTATGTGAACTTGAGAATTCTCTGGGGAATTACCATTACAAAACAAACAGTAGATTTTCATAGCAGAGGGCAGAACATCAGTCACAGGACACGGAGACCTGCTGGAGATGCTGTGGTTGGTCTCTTTTTGGAAGAATGTTCAAAACATGAAAGGTTTGATGACTGGAATAAGGAATGGACTGTTTTTGGTGGCAAACAACTGGTCACAAGTGAGCCTAGATTCAAAGTTATTGGTAAAATTTTTTTTTTTTTGCTTACGCAGTGAGTGTCCTGTTGGAAGTTTGGATGTAGATTTAATAGTAGCATTCAAAAGAGAATTTGACAAATACTTAAAGGGAAAACATTTATAGGGTTATTGAGATTAAGTGGAAAGCCTTATCAAAGCTAGGACAGGCACTCTATATTGAATGACCTCCTTTTATGAACTTGTGCTAGGAGTTAAATAGTGCACATACTCGGAGTTCTTTGAAATCAATCACTTTCCTCTAATCTGTGGATCAAGAATGCCTATGACAGCCATAATGGGACATACTTGTTACTTAAGATGTTATTTACTTGAATTCTCTTTTATGCTCATGAAAGCATTTCAAAAAATGATTACTTGGTTTAGAAGCTAATTATTACATCTCTTGTTTAGACACTGATGAAAACTACATTATGGATCAAGGAGGGGGAGGACTTGAGTTACATTCACAAGAGTCCAAAGTGTCTCATACTATGATCATGCAAGACTTTGGTAAGTAGTTAACTCTGCACTGTAAATAAGTAAAGTTGTTAGGTTTATATAGTATAATTCAATAATTGTTATCAAAAGATCATTATATTAATCATTATTTATTTAGGTAGAGATTTGAAGGAGAATTCTAAAGTAACAACATTTGGGGCTATTCCACCAACTTGAACCTGCAATTGGGGAAAGTCCTAACCTGACAACTTAACAAATTCAGTACAAAGTGAAATAACATAAATGGGCTGTTTGTATAATATGACGAAAAATATGGATCCATGTTCAATTTAATTTCAGCCACCTTGGGCATATCAGCTACATATTTTACTTATCCAGCTGAGAGATTCAGCATGGTCATGTAATCGGAGGCGAATTATGTAGCCAGTGACTTAAGTTATGCTGTTCTACTGAATTAACCAGCCCTCTTGTATGGCTTTTCAGCAAGTGTGTATGATCACGACTAGGCACATTTCAAAGTTTCTGATAATGGTTGATCCTATAGTTCAGTTTATTTTTGGTGTTTTTACTGTGTATGCATTTGCGCGTATAAGATATGTATGCCCTATGTCTCATGCAACTTGGCCTCAGAAGAAATATAATCGGTAGAATTATTTCAATTATTAGAAATGTTACAAAATGGCACAGTATTAATCTATTTTTGTATTACAGTGACTGGAATGGCTGGTGCTGCCCATGTTGATGGCGATCACATTGTTGTATCTGTACCTGATGCAGTGCTGGTCTCTGATGTCACTGAGGAAGAAGTTACACTAGGACATGGTCTCCCAACTAATATTCACGAAGTTGTGCAGGGTCCAGATATTATAGCTGAAAATGACGTTGTTACAGAAGGTGTGATTGTCTCAGATTCAGTACTAGAGACTAATGTTACTATGGAAGAAGACTTGAACACTAGTTCCGTTCCTGACCATGTCCTAGCTTCTGATCTTATAACTGAGACTGTTGGTGTTCCAGATCAAGTACTTGTGTCAGATCTTGTATCGGTGCAGGATGAGGAACATTTTGAGCACGTGGTTCAGGATTCAGTAACAGATGTTCTCTCTCCTGGAATGGTCTCCGAAGAGGTTATGGAAGTAGATGCTGTTTCAGAGACTGTGATTCAAAACCATGATTTAGTAGTTCAAAATCAAGAGACTGTTTCTGACCCACCTATTGAAGCCCGAGTTGACGGAAAAGATGCATCTGAGGATTTCTTAATGATATCCTGTAAGTGACAGTTTACAGTATGGCTTTTATGTTTAGATTATTGGAAATGAAATTTTGTATAGTCTGTCCGCAGTGCCTCCTGTTTAAAAAAAAATGCAGTACCACTTTTCCAATAATAGACAACATAGAAATAAATTGTAACATTTATACAGCCAAGAAGTTTAAGTAATGATTTAAGTCAAAAGAGCTTTAACCTTGAAAACCACTATTTTTATATTATTTCATAGTATTTTACCTACAATAGTGTATAATAAAAGAAAAATAAGTTAGTGCTAGTTTGTTACTAATAGAGCAAATATTAAAGCATATAGGTCTGAAATAAGCCATTATGCTTTATCTGTGTTGGAAACCCTGTAATACATCTTGATCAACTGTTTTTGTCCAGTCTTTCCTGATAGTCCATTTGCTAATCATTGCAGCATGTAATTAAATCTGAACTGTTCCTTCACTCTCCCTTTTCAAATTTGATATTTATGTAAGTTTTGAGACTGCATTTTAGTATTTGAATTTTTATCAGTAACCTTTTGGGATCTTGAATACTTCCCTTACTAGATGGTGAAATAAGTGTCTTCCATTATAAACATTCCCAGCTTATTTAAACTGTAGTAAGATTAGGTCTTCGCTCAAGAACATGCATGTGACCATATACAAATGATGGTACGAGAGAGCCTTTTTGTGACCCTACAAACTAAGATTTCTGTTTACCTTCTTAAGTCTTTTCAAATGTATGATCATCACTCATTAGTTGTAGCAGAATGTTATCTGCTGATAATACATTGAAATCTTTGAGCTCTGAATATTTCAGTGAAAGTGGTTTTTCCCCTTCATTGTGGTATTTCCTCAGTTGTGTCACTGGCTGTCTCTGCACGAGATTTGTGAAAATTTTCTCTCAGCTTTTTCACATTTGTGAGTCCTTGTTTCTTTTTTCTGTAATCACTTCCTCGTGAACTGTTAACTCTTCATGTTCTTGAAACAGTTGTTTCCCTTCATTCTCTGTATCTTTACTATGCATCTGAAGTCTCAGTTGGTAACTTAAGTTGGAATGCAAGAATCAAAGGTTGTCTTTTTCTTTTGTGATCCTAGCGAGTAACTGCAGCAAATATTTTGTTTCTGTATGAAACAGTCTCTTGTCAAACTCCGAGGCGGCATAGTGGTGTGTTCATGGGCCTTTAGTTTAGCAGTCTTCTTTGGGTAATTAGAATCTTTTCAAATCTTGCTTAATTCTAGTTAGGTTCAAGGTAGATTTGATGCTTGGCTTTAAGGTACGCTTCATCTGTAAAAGCTCTATACTTTAGGTTCTTTTTGCCTATTCAGGAAAGTCAAATACTCTTGAATATTGAGTTCCCAATCTTGGTCACCCTGCAACCACATCTCCATAATCGTATAAAGTCACATTCATTGATTTTTATTCAAGCGATCAACTCGTCTATCTTTTTACAAATGCTGCGTGCTTTCAGATAAAGAGCCTTTGAAATTTTGCATTTATCACTTATTGTAGACATAATTTTTGCATTCTTTTTTTTTGTCCCTTCCTGTCTCACTTTGATTATTGCTCACCTCATTCCCCTGCACCTCTGCTGTCACATTTATCGTTGTGTTTTTCCACTTCCTGTCCCACAACAATTCTCCCTTTCCCCAGTATTCCTAAACTGGAGTTTTTCCCATATCAGTTCTTAAACCGCACATTTACCCCTCTAATCTTATTTCCCTTAAGAGAAGTTGCAAATGGCTCAGGGAGCAATTCGAGCATTATTAACTTCGTGGCTGTGCTGTCTCATTTCGCCCCAAACTACTCTTAATTCTTCAGCAAAGCCTCTTTCCTGGCCTTACCTATGTAAATCACAATAACTGTATCCTTCCTCTCTCATTCCGAGTTTCTCTCCAGCCTGAAGTAGATGTTGTGAACCTTGGCACCAAGTAAGCAATACAGCCTTTGGGACTTTCTGTCTTTGCTGCAGAGATCAGTATAAGGCCATAAAAAATAGAAGTAGAAATAGGCCAGTTTGCCCATCAAGTCTGATGCACCATTCGGTGAGATCATGGTTAATCTGATTATCCTCAGCTCCACTTCCTGCTGTATCCACATAACTCTTGATCGATTTACTGAATAAAAATCTTTCTCAGCCTTAAACAAAGTTAATGACCCAGTCTGTGCAGCCCTCTTTGATAAAGAATTCTGCAGATTAACTACCCTCCAAGAGAAGAAATTCCTCCTCACGTCAGTTTAATTGGGCAACCCTTACTTTGAAATAATGTCCTCAGGTCCTAGACTATCCCAGAAAGGGGAGATAACCTCTCTGCATCTACGATGTCAAACTCCTAAGAATCTTTTATATTTCAATAAGATCTCCTCTCATTCTTCGAAATTCCGTTATGTAGAAACCCAACCTTCCCAACCTCTCCTCCATAAGAAAATCCCTCCATACCCAGGATCAACCTTCTCTGGACTGCCTCCAATGCCAATATGTCTTTCTTTGGAAAAGGAGACCAAGAGTATTCACTGGATTCCAGCTGTTGTTTGTCTAGAATCTTTTTATAATACAGTTTTAGCAAAACCTCTCTATTGTCTTTGAAATAAAGATTGACTTTCCATTTACCTTCCCTGTTACCTGCTGAACTTGAGTGCTTTTTGTGATACATACACAATGACTCCCATGTCTCTCTGCACTGCAGCTTTCAAAAGTCTTTCTCCATTTAAATCGTACTCACTTCTCTTTTTATCTGTATTTTTCTTCATATTTGATAACGCTGTCCCCTATTATTAGTATTATTATTACTATGGCCACAACATTTTGCTTTTCTCCTGAACTTGAGTGGCAGCCTGTGCCATCATCCATGCTGGGAGCAAGAACTTCAGACGTATTGGACAAGGGCACACGCTGAGGTCCCTCCAGAGCTATATTGCGGATCCCCATACCTGGCTTACTCATAGTCAGATCTTCCTGTCCCTGACCATGGACCACATTTGATATAATTAAGGAAAGTGGTGTCACTGCCTCCTGAAACATGGTGTCTAGGTATGTCTCCTGCTCTGTGATGTGTCAGTGTGGAGGTGGTCTCAGTAGTGCGTGCCAGCTTACATATACTACAACTGCAAAACATTGCCTGCTCAATTGTCTGTCTGTCTTTCTTTAAATTGGATGTTAAGCATATTAAAAGTTTTTTTTTAAATTATACACTTGCAGAAAAGTCTTTTGATTTAAACCACTTGACCAATAAAGAGACAGGAAATACCCACCAATCAGGTGCTTGTTTTTCAGTGACATCATGTTTGAAGGGGCTCTGCTACCCTTCTCACGCAGGTCCACTCTCTTATCTTCATGAAACTATTGTCCATACTCTCTCCCTTGTGCTGTTTCAGAAGTTGCAGACCCTGCTTTGTCACCCATTCTTTATGAATCTGTTGACCATGCTCTGTCTCACTTACAGAAGCACAGAGTCCTCCTCTCTTCCTGACTTTCATATGCTGGTGAATCTGGGTCCTCCTTTCTCTTGTTCTATTTGGCACTGGTCACTGTCTCTCAGTCCTCCTCCATCCCTCTCCTCCCAAACTTTATGGTCAGGTATGCTGCAGAAACTGAAATGATGGACAGCTGAAGTTCATTTAAATGTAGGGAAGTAGACTTTATTTGGATTAAACATGATATCAATGCACAGAATTCATCTTGAGGGTCTAATGAATCTGATGTTTCTAAGTACTAGAAATCATCTAGTAGATCTCTTGTATCCCTTAGACTGTTTCTCATTATGTTGGTGCTGCAACTCTGACTTAGTCTCCATCTGACAGTCTCAACCCTGTTGGGCTGAGTGACTGCAGATGGGATCCCCTATGGCTGTGGTGACACCTTGTTCCTCCCCATGTTTTCTGCTGGCAGACCTTCTGTGTTCATTTAATTGCCATCTCGATGTATAGCTGTACTCTGCAATCATCTAATACCTGCTGTATAGCTGAATAGTTGTTTTCCCTGCTGCAAGCTTATATTTTTCCCATTTCATGTCCTGAATGTTCTGTGGATTGTCTTTGGAGCTCATCATCCTGCCGTAACCTTTTCCACATTTACCAGATCTGACCACTGAACTATGTGCTCTGCAGCAGTTTTTCCCATGCACACCTTGTCTATTTTACTGCACTGTGGGACTTCCCAGGTTACCCTGATTGACAAAGATCCCCTACCCTCTATGGACCCATCCCTGAAGAATTAGTTTGCAGCCAGATTGCCTCCAGAGTCATTCTGTCTGTCTGCTGTGAAGTTATTTTGTTCTTTTTGCAAGTTGGACTTCTTTCTCAACTGTGGGCTTTTGTTGGACAATGTTTGTTTTTTTTACTGCTGCCTGAGTGTCTTGGATGCTTATGTAGTAAGATCATAGAACATTACAGCGCAGTACAGGCCCTTTAGCCCTCGATGTTGCGCCGACCTGTGAAACCAATCTGAAGCCCATCTAACCTAAACTATTCCATTATCATCCATATGTTTATCCAATGACCATTTAAATGCCCTTAAAGTTGGCGAGTCTACTACTTTTGCAGGCAGGGCATTCCACGCCCTTACTACTCTGAGTAAAGAACCTACCTCTGACATCTGTCCTATATCTATCACCCCTCAATTTAAAGCTATTTAAAGCTATCAGATTTGCATTAAACGTAATAGTATATGTGGGATGGTGAGCAAGAGTCTGATTGAGACCCTAAATGCTCAGGTCCTGGTTCCATCTTGTTCTGACACCTTTATAAAGTACTGCCTTTCATACATGCTATTCTCGGAGTAAACCGAGCCAGCTAACCCATCGCCCACCAACCCAAAGCACCCCCCCCCACACCCTCACTGTAATCTGTCCTTAAAAACCAGATGTCTCCTCTTGTCTATTTGCTTAATCATACCCACTCCAATGTCCGTGTAAACATAGAACAGTACAGCACAGGAATTGACCCTTCAGCCCACTGCTGGAGATTTTGTATTTTATGTTGCCCAGTGTACACAATACTTCTGGTGAAAGATATGGCTGGGCCAGTACTCTGCAAACTTGAAATCATTGTATCCACACTATTGACCTTATGCACTTAACCAGCCTGTAGACTGTTGGTCTCTTACAGGTTGTCATTGAGCAAGCTTGGACACTTTTTTTTGTTTTCATTCTCCACTACTGAGTTAGTTGGGTACAAAAAAACAGCAGTGACTTCAGTACTGATCCATAAGACATCCCATTAATTTACCTGCTTCCATAGACAACAAAATTCCAATGTCTCTTGTTTCAGCCAATTTTTAATTCACTTGAGAAGCACCTCCCCATCCTTTTACAATCTTGCAGTAAATGAGAAATTAGTCTAGTTGTTGAAATCGATGTGATGACCCTATCCACAAAGTTTATTGCTTCCAAAAACTGAGGACCTTTTGTTGAAGGCACATTGTGTTCTATCATATAAGTGCTTGAGAATACCAATATGCTTTTATTTTTGTCACCGCTTTTTTCTGTTCTCCCTGTATCTTACTGTTTCTGAGCATTTCTTTCATCATTCCTCTTTCATATTTTTGAGCTTCAATTGCTCAGTTAAAGAATTGCAGAATGTTATGCACATGTTGATCTGACTCTGTCATTATGCAAAACTTGCAGATCAAGAAGAACACAAATAATGACCCTTGTGTACTGAATTTCATAAAGGCTTCATAAATTAATGTTTTAATGAAGATCTGTAGCACGGGTTGTGGTTGGAATTTTTGGTTGTTTGCCGAGATGACTGGTTTTCATGCAAGGGTTTCATCTGCCTTCTAGGTGACATCGTCAGTGCTGTGTAGCCTCCACTGAAGCACTGTTGTTCTGTTCCGCTCTGAATTTATTTGGTCCGGTTTGTCATGGTGGGCAGTCTTATTTCCAGTTTTGTACTGCAGTGTTATGTAGATGGGGTCTATTTAGAACATAGAACATAGAACATTACAGTGCAGTACAGGCCCTTCGGCCCTCGATGTTGCACCGACCTGTGAAACCAATCTGAAGCCCATCTAACCTAAACGATTCCATTATCATCCATATGTTTATCCAATTTCACCATCTTTGTTAATTGAATCAGTAGTTGAAAACTAGGTCTCCAGGAATTCTCGTGCTTGTCTTTGTCTTGCTTGGCCTAGTACTCAAACTTTATGTCCCAGTCAAATTGATGTCCTTCTGTGTCAGAGTGTGTTGAAACAAGGTAGAGTTAGTCGTGCTGTTTTGCTGTGAGTTGGTGTTCATGTATCCTGGTGGTGAGTTTCCGGCCCGTCTGTCCTATGTAGTGTTTCTCGCAGTTGCTGCATGATATTTTATACATCACATGTGTCCCGCTCATTTATGTATCATATTTGCCCTCCCGCAAGCAACTCCATTTTCTACACGAATGCCTCAGAAACCAGGTACTACAGTGCAGCGTCAAATACAAACCCGTCCCCTCAACAACCCACAAGCAAGAAAAACAGCTGAACAGAGCAGCCACAGGATGCTACGAGTTATGATGATGGACGCACATAACCACCTCCACAAAAATGAACGAGAAATTTTGTGCCAAAAATCTCTACGCTTGAACTCGACCAACCAACAATGGACCACAACTCTGAACAGGCCATTGGGGTCAAGCAAAACAGGACCAGAACCAAAAGGAGACTCGCACTACAAGAAAAACTGACTAAACTAATGCATAGCAATGACAAAAACAAACCAGAAGCATGGATAAGAAATTTATCAGACAGACACCAAGAAAACCGTCCTGATACTTAACTACAATTATAAGGACGCCAACAAAATGGACTTCCTGGCTGCGCTGAAGGCCACACTGAAATCTAACAGACTCGGGGACAAAATGCAACAAGCCATCTGTCAAACCATAGTCCCTACACTGAGCAGGAGAAGCCAAGCAAACACGCTCAACACATGAGAAAGAAAAGCCCTCGAAGGACTAAAGAAAGACAGAAACATCAGAATCTTATCGACCAGCAATGGCCGCTTGATGGTCATAATGAACAAATGGGAGTACATTTGAAAAAGCACAAAAACTACTTGCAGATACCAGCATTTACCAACAGAGGGAGTCAGATCCCACACCACAGTCAGGAAACAGAATCACGTATACACTAAAATCACAGCGAGCAGGCCAAATAACTAGAACAGACTCCCTAAAAATGAAACCCGGTGGACACAAACCCTCAGACCCATAGTTTCCCTGTCAGGCACACCAACACACAGGTTAGCCAAGGAGTTACAACAGAGACTAAAAGACCTCACCAATGGATCGACCCACTTCATACACTCAGCACAGGAATTCCTGGACAACATCAGGAACGTGAAAATCGACAAGGAGGAAATGATGGTATCCTTTGATCATAGATCATAGAATCCCTACAGTGTGGAAACAGGCCCTTCAGCCCAACAAGTCCACACCGACCCTAAGCATCCCATCCAGACCCATCCTCCTATAAATCATCTACTCTACGCAGCCCTGAACACTACGGGCAATTTGCCATGGCCAATTCACCTAGCCTGCACACCTTTAGACTGTGGAAGGAAACTGGAGCACCCGGAGGAAACCCACGCAGACACGGGGGGATCATGCAAACTCCACACAGACAGTTGCCCAAGGCTGAAATTGAACCTGGGACCGTTGTGCTGTGAGGCAGCAGTGCTAACCACTAAGCCACCCTTGATTTTACTGCACTATTCACCTCTATTGACATGACACTTCGCAAAGGAGACACTGGCCACATTACTGGACAATCCAAAAACACAAACCTCCAATGAAACCATCAGCAAGGAAAACGTGCTAAAATTACTAGACCTATGCCTTACCACACTCTTCGTCTTCGTCTTCATCTTCAACAGTCAGGCGTATGAACAAATTAAGGGAATACTCATGGGTTCATCTCGGGGCTCATAGCAGAAGCTGTTATGCAAAAACTGGAATGCACGGCCCTCCCCCAGATTCAGCCGAAACTACGGACGATACCTTCATGATCGTTAAACGAGCAAAGTTAGAAGAAACACACCACTTTATTAACAACAACATATTCACCAGGATCAAGTTCACCAGGGAAGAAGACTACCACAATCAACTCCCATTGTGAGACGTAATGGTGGAATGAGCAAACAACGGTGAATTCCTTACCACTGTCTACAGAAAGACTACACTCACAGACCAAATCCTGAATTACAATGGTAACCACCGCAGCATCCACAAACAGAGCTGTGTCAAAACTCTGTTTAAATGAGAGAGACCTCACCACAACACCCCAGAGTTATGCAAAAATGAAGTGGAACACCTATACAGAGTCTTTGCAAATAATGGTTATCCTAATGGCTTCGTCCGCTGATGCCTGGCAAACAAAAACACCAAAGAAAATACTGTACGCCCCAACACACTGGCCACCCTACCCTATGTTAGAAATACATCAGAAGTGACTACAAGACTCCTTTAACCTCTTGGAATAAGGATAGCACACAAACCAACAGCCACACTTTGCCAGTTACTCTCAAAGACAAAAGATGCCATACCCACAATGAACAGGACAGATGTGATGTATAAAATACCATGCAGTGACTGCGAGAAACACTACATAGGACAGATGGGCAGGAAACTCCCCACCAGGATACATGAACACCAACTCGCAGAAAAACGGCGCGACCAACTCTCCCTCATTTCAATACACTGCGACGTAGAAGGACAGCAATTTGACTGGGACAAAATTACAGTACTAGGCCAAGCGAGACAAATACCAGCACAAGAATTCCTGGAGGCCTGGTTTTCAACCACCGATGCAATTAACAAACATGTTGAAACAGACCCCATCTACATACCACCATACCACTATGGTATAAAACCAGAAACAAGACTGCCCACCATGACAGACCAGCCCATATAAATTCAGAGTGGAACAGAACAACAGTGCTTCAACGGAGGCTACACAGCACTGACGATGTCACCTAGAAGGCGGATGAAACGTTTGCATGAAAACCAGTCAACTTGGTAAACCAACCAACAGCTTCATAACTTGTCTAATTTATTTTTGAAATGAGTTTAGTCTTAAATGAGCAAGTATAGAGTTTCAGTGCAGCTATTGAACAAAATCTCCAGCTGATGAAATCTTTGTATTCCAGTTAGTGAATGAACCTCATTTGAAAAGAAATTTTGCCTCCAAACCTGGCTAAGTAAAGTTAATTAGAATGTAAATAAGGATCTGTAAATCTGCACATTCTTTACCTAAACAATATACCCTCATCTTTAAAGAGAGCCTGTGCAATATTTCCTTTATTTTCTGTTCTGGTCATCCTGTGACCATATCCACAAGGAACTTCAGGCTGAGCAAGGTCCAAAGCAAGAGGCAATCTTCATTCTTGATGTCAGAGCAGGAAAATCGAATGCAACCTTTTAAACATGAAAGATTACTTGCTAATCTACAATACCACCCAGAATCTGGTCTTGTTTAGTTTTTTAATTTTACCTGGGATTAATAATCAAGTTTACTATGATCAATGAACTCTATAGTCAGGCAGTGATTTCAATTTCCTCTCCTAGGATTTTTAATCATAAATTTTTAACAGAAAAGTGTTATACGTTGTTACGCTCTAGAATTCACTAAGGTTTTAGAGTAGGTTTGTAGCTCGGGTTGTGGTTGGTTGGCTCGCCGAGCTGGTTCACTGTTCCACAGACGTTTCATTACCCTGCTGGGTAACATCATCAGTGCAGCCTCCGATGAAGCGCCGTTGTGTTTTCCTGCCTGGTATTTAAACTCTGCAGTCCATTGAGCTGGGTAACCACACTTCCAGATTTCCTTCGCAAAGCAGTGTATATGAGGTCGAGTTCTGTGTGTTTGTTGATGGCTTTCTTTGGAGTACCAGGCTTCTAGGAATTCCCGTGCTTATCTCTGCTTTGCTTGCCCCAGGATCTTTGGTGTTGTGCCAATCGAATTGGTTGGGATTCAAGTCCCTAGGAACCTTTTACGTTTTAATAAGGTCAGCTCTCAATCTTGTAAATTCCATTGTGTACAGGCCAAACCTACTCAACCACTTCTCATAAGACAGCCTCTTCATACCTGGCATCAGACTAGTGAAACGTTCTCTGGAATGCCAGTATATCCTTCCTTGGATTACGGGCCCAAAATTGTTCATAGTATTCAAGCCGTGGTCTGACGAGTGCCTTTGTATAGTAAACCCTGACTCACTTTATACTTGGTTCCCAATTAAATAAAGGCCAATATTCCATTTGCTTCTTTATTAACCACTGAACTTAGATGCTACCTTTTGCCATTCATCCTTGTAGGAAAGAGAGAAGGTGGTTCACGTGTGGAGATTGCTTCCTGGTAGAGTGCCTTATAGATTATTGTCAGTTAACTATATCACTAATATGGATATAGACATTAGAAAAATTGCCTGTACGTTTGAAAATGACACAAAGTTCTGTATTAGATATTAAAACCAGGGATGAGCAAAAGAGAGTATAGTCATTTTAGATGTGATGGGGAATGGATCTGTGTCTGGCAAATGGTAATTTTAATGCAGATAAATGCAATGTTAGATGCATGGCTCTGGGTTGACTCCAAGGAAGTATGTACTATACAAGGTCTTGAATTAAATTTTGTTCAGTAGGAAAGAGACCAAAGTGTTAAAATCGTAGAAAATATGAGCAGGAGTAGGCCATTTGGCCCTTCAAGCCTCCTCTGCCATTTCAGTGTGATGATGGCTGACCAACTAACTGAATACAGTGTGGAGTTGGAGGAACATAGCAGGTCAGGCAGCATCAGAGAAGCAGGAGAGTTGACGTTTCAGGTCTGGGCCCTTCATCAGGAGGGTCCTCTGATGCTGCCTAACCTACTGTGTTCCTCCAGCTCCACACTGTATTGACTCTGACTCCAGCATCGGCAGTTCTTGCTATCTCCAACTCAGTACACTGTTCCAGCTTTCTATACATACCAGTTTAGCCCAAAAGAACTATTACTAATTTCTTGAAAAGATTTGATGTTTTGGCCCCAGCCACTTTATATGGTAGCGAATTCCACAAGCTTACCGCTCTCTGGGGAAGAAATTTCTCACTGCTGAAAGGGCTACCACATACCCATAGACAGTGACCACTGGTTCTGGGCTCCATGGTCATCGGACACATCTAGCCTCATTAAAATTTTTATAGATTTCTGAGATTCCCCATCATTCTTCTAAACTCCAGTGAATATAGTCCTAACCAATCCAGTCTCCCTCATGTGAGTCCTACCGTCCGAGGAATTAGTCTGGTAAATCTTCATTGCGCTCCTTCCACAGCGAGAACGTCTTTCCTCAAATAAGGAGACCAAAACTGTACATAGTACTCCAGGTATGGTCTCAACAAGGCCGTATACAATTGCAGTGAGACATCCCTGTTCCTGAACTTGAAAGGTCTCGTTATGCAGGCCAATCTTCACTGCCTGCTGCACCTGCGTACGTACTTTCAGCGATTTGATGTATCAGGACACCACACCACCCAACCCCTGCCTTTCCAATATATTGCCATTCGGATAATATGCTCTCATAATTGCTATCAAAGTGGATACACTCACATTTATCCATATTATACTTCATCTGCCATGCATTTAACCACTCGTTCAACTTGTTCATGATTGTTATTGTCCGTGACACACTCAAGATTCCTGGTAGCCTAAAGTTGCAATTATCACAATTCAGTAAGCGGAGTCATTTTACTCTGTTGTAAACTTTGTGGAAATTTGAATAAAATATTTAAAATAATACGAGACCAGATCATGCAAAGAATGCAAATTTAATGATGGCATTTAAGCAAGCTGGATGAAGCAGGTATCACAGGATACAAAAGAGAAATGCAATGCTGTCAATGTGTTTCATGACTACTGTTGCACATGACTGAATGGAGCAAGGACTATGACCCAGCCAGCCCTTCTTTGTCTGTCATTTTGAGATGTTCATAAAGGACATCCATTTCAGACAAGGTACAAAGGTAGAGTGGAAGAATTGACATTCTGCAAATGGTATAATATGAGATTGAGAATCCAGCACCTTTGTGGCAGTATTGGAAGTTCTCCATGTTGAACCAATCTTATCCTCCACAATCTCTGATCTATCCATGCTTGAAACTACTGAATGTAAAATGCAATGATACTCATTTCCAAGAACACGCACTTTCTGTGAGCATAAAGTTCTGCAACAAGTTGAGCAAGGGAAATTGACTCTGATACAAAAACAACATATAATAATTGAAAATAAATTTAATGCTGAAAATGCTCAGCTGTTCTGACAGCATCTTTGGAGAGAAACAGCTAACATTTCAGGTGTGCTGAAAGTTTAATATTGTTTTTCTCTCTCTACAGATGCTGTCAGAGCTGCTAAGTATTACAAGCATTCTAAAGTTTTATGATATTGGCATTTCATAAAAGGTGTAGAATTCCATTTCCATTCATGTCAAAATGCCAAGGCACTCTCAAAAACACATTTAAAACCTGTGACTTCAGCCACCAAGAAAAGGGGCAGCTGACTCATGGGAGCACTCCACCACCTGCAAGTTGCCCACATGCATTCCTTCAAAAAAGTATGGAACAACTCCTGTCTCAGCACTTTGGGCACTACTACCTTCTCAGCTGCATTTAGGGATAGCTACAAACTCTGGCCTTGCCAGTGACACTCACATCCCGTGGACGAATAAAAAAGAAAATGGTATTTTAAAAAAAAAAGTCCCTCTTATGACGGTGTTTTGAACGTACACCTTAAATTCTGGAATGCAATTACAAAATGACAACCAATTGAGATTTGTTTTCTTCCCACAAGTTTACAGTAGGGTTTTTTAACTGTGTTCCTGTTCAGTAGTGATCTGTTAGTCTTCCTATTGGATTCATGTACATTGAGAACCTAGGACCTAAACATTTTTTTCTTGCCTGTTTCCATACTGTAGGGATTCTATGATTCAAGAACATAAACAATAACGTGGTAAACCAGGATTTTGGCAGTTTATGTGAAAGTTTTACAAAAATATTAATTTGGAAATAATGCTTCAGTAACAATGCAAAATAATGTCTTTTTGAGGATACTGTAGAAGAGGGAGGTGTACACTTCAAAAATAATACAACAGATTGGAATACAGGTGACTGAGGATCAAGGAAAATATTAGGAAAAAAAACGAGATATACAGAAATGAGTTGCAAAGGACAGCAAGAGCGGGTTTGAAAGGATTTACAATTATGTTGATAGTAGATAGAAAGTTAAGGCACAAGCAGAACTGTTGAAAGATAAACTATCTACAGTTTTCGCAGTATGTGGCAGGCTCAATAAATTGTTCACGTCAACTCTGAGGAGGGCTAGACAAATCTCTATCATAAGAAATGATGCACATGGATTGCAGTGATTCAAAAAGGCAGCTCCCCACCAAATTATCATGGGCAACTAGCGATGGACAATAAAGGCTGGCATGCTAGTGATGCCCACATCCCAGGAGTGAATAAAACAAAATGTGTATTGTATGCAGAGGTTAGTGAAGAATAGGTTGTTATCCACAAAGCACTTTTGTGGGATATTGAATGCATCGTAGAATCCTTAAAGAATTAAAAAATTAGGCGGCATAGTGGTTAGCACTGCTGCCTCAAAGCGCCAAAGACCCGGATTCGATTCCACCCTTGGGCAGCTGTCTGTGTGGAGTTTGCACGTTCTCCCCGTGGCTGCGTGGGTTTCCTCCGGGTGCTCCAGTTTCCTCCCACAGTCCACAGATGTGCAAGTTAGGTGGATTGGCTTTGCTAAATTGCCCGTAGTGTTACATGCAGGTTATATGGAAAGGGTAAGGAGATGGGTCTGGGTGGGATGCTCTTCGGAAGAGCGGTGTGGATTTATTGGGCGGAATGGCCTGTTTCCACACTGTAGGGATTCTATCATTTTATCAAGATATTATGACACTGTGTTTGATATTTTTGGTGCTCTTTAAATATTTGAGCAGTAGTTGAGCTTTGGAAGAATGGCAAACGTAATTCTAATGTTAACAAAAATAAAGACATGAGTCTAGCACATCACTTCACACATCCATAATAGGAGAGAAACTTTTGGGCATTTTATTCATACCAATGAATGTTTAAAGTACACTCTGAGGTTATCGGGAGTTACCAAGTAGGTTTAGAAGAGACAGACCAGGCCATACAAATATACAGAAATTCTTGATGCAAGAAGTTAAGTTAGTGGAGCAAGATAATCCAGGTCAATGGAATTCACTTGAGTTTTTGGATGTCTGATATTCTTCTTGATTTAAGTTTTAAGCAGGATATAGTAGGCTAGTAAAATATTTAATAGATTTGTCTCAATGTTTTGAAAACCAGCCTGGGCACAAATGAGGCAGATTGAATGTATTTTGCTTAGCACTAAAGAATGGTGTTTGCCATTCATTGTGCTTTTAGATACCCATAGGAGTTTTGTGAGATTTTGCATGGCAATTTACAGTCATCTGGAGTCTGAAACAGCACAGCCCCCTTCTGCAGAGGATCTGGGACTTGTGAACAGAGCAAGCAACAGCATGTCTCTTCACTCCAGCAGATTGAAAGATGCAAACCAAGGTGTGCACAGTCAAAACCAGAAAATGTAAGTTTAGATAATTCAATGTTTTAACAAAAAAAGCAAGTGAAATAGAGAACAGAAGATTGATTGAAAAAAAGATAAGAACTAAAAAGCAAAAGTCTTTATTCAATTCAAATCTGAACGATTAAGACTCCAGATTTTTGTGTTTGCAGTGCCAGTGAAGTTGATTCTTAGCAATGAAGATTTAAAATGTTCAAATTCATTTACACTTGAATGGACAAGCCATAACTCTGGCATGTCTGTAGCAGAGCTTGCGGTGAAGCTGATCAATTGGACAACAAGTGCAAGACTGGACACTGAAAGTTGCTGTCTAATTTTACTCAACAACAGTGAGGGTTGATAGTCCTGCTGTTATTCCTATCACAAAATCCAAATCATTGAAAAGAGCCTGCCTGATTTGTTTTACTGTTTTGTTATGCACCCACTTATTACCCTTTTGGGGAACAATGGGCCAAAGTAGCGGAAGGAATTACTGGTTGATTATCAGCCCATTGGACTGCTTCATTGTGTGGCCAACAAAACCCTGGTGGTCATATGAACCTGGAGCTTTTGTTGTCCCTGGAGAAGTAGCGACACAACCATTGTACTATATGGCCTCTGAAAGCTCTCCCCAATATTCCTACTGCAAAATCCAAAACAATGGAAAGAACTCATGGGCAAATGTGACTATTACCCTTCCTACTTACAATATTAGGACAAGGTGTGAATAGCATAACATTTGTTAGCACCTAGATCTGTTTACAAATTATGAGTAGAAATAAGATAACCATTATCTTTAAAGAGACTTAAACATGAGCTGATATAGGACACTTGTATGTAAATTTGAATAAATGTAGTACTGCATCATGGCACAGGTAACTGTCATTGTGTATAAAATGAAAATGTCTTTGGCGGAGACCATCCTAAAATGATTCACATGATTATTAATCATTAACTGTTAAATTGGTCAGTGTGAGGCAGTTATTCACAACCACAAACCAGATACTGGTCTTCATTTGAATGACATTGGATTGCAAATCAGAGCATGTTAGGCTGAAAAATGAATAATGAGATCTTTTCAGGATCATTTGACTGTTTAACTAGTTGAAGTTATGTTTTGGCACCATCTTAACTCAAAAGTTGTATTCAAAATGGCTTAATTGACAATGACCAAGATTATTCTATGCCTTGGGGACAAAGTCTTGAAATGTAGCTTAAATAACTGAACTTTGAAGGTGTCTTGAAATAATGATAATTTTAGATGAATTGGAAGTAAGTAAGCTATTCATTTTGGACAGTGAGCATGTGACATAATGATACCGGAATAAAACTGAGGAACATTAAGGGTAGGGACAGAACTTCTTATCTC
The DNA here is from genome assembly GCF_021869965.1 of Rhincodon typus. Lineage (NCBI taxonomy): Eukaryota > Metazoa > Chordata > Chondrichthyes > Orectolobiformes > Rhincodontidae > Rhincodon > Rhincodon typus. Next base: position 47,883,463 of record NC_063345.1, read on the forward strand.
AAAAGATATATAGAATTAGTGCCTAGAGAAGGTAGTCATTTTGAACAGTTGAGATCTTTAAATAGAAGTTAGATCAATAAGTTTTAAAAAAAGCAGGATTGAGAATAATTGAGCTGTTTAGATTTTGCTCAGTTTATGAAGTGGATATGGCTATGGATTAATATTTACTGACATGATCAATGGATGATATCAAAGGGTACTCCTTGATAGAATAAACATCTATCTGCTCTTGCGGTCTTGGTGGATGGAATGCCCTTTCCCATGGATCTTACATTAACTGCAAAAGTATGATGATATATTAGCAAAAAAAGTGTCCCTTGGATGTTTATTTTTAGTATCCTTTTAGACATTTAATATTCTTCCTTTAGGTCTCTATACTCCATTCCCCATCAAGAAAACATATATAGGTAGCTTGCTGCCAGGCTTCTGCCAACGTTGTCTTGATCTGGCTACCGGGACGCAAGTGACAGCAGCTTGGGGTGACATCCAGTGTTTGTTCCGTTTTGAGAAAGTGGCAAATCTCCTGTAGGGATCTACCCCTGATGGCATGACTGAAATTGGGAATTTACCATGTCGGAATTGTGGCTGCAGATACTTGTTACCACCTCCCGCTCTCCCCCCCCCCCCCAAAAAAAAAACAAAAACTGATAATGCACATAATCACCTGTTTTGCGTGTTTTTGATGGTGATAGGTTTTTTTTATTGTAAGCTACTTTGACCTTGATGTTGCTTGTACAGATCGTATAATCTTTAGTATGTACTTATAGATTGGTCTTTAACAATGGTAAAACGTACAATGTTGGCACATAATCACTGATTTGACTTTTACAGGTTAGTCAACAGAACTGAAAGTAGAAAATAATATTTTGAGCAGAATAACCTTTCAAGGAATTTTTGTCGAATATTTTTTGTCAAAAATTGGAAATAGTGGTTTTACTATTACATACAAAATGTGATGGATAGAGTGTAGGTGGCTGTAGATCAACTAAAGTCACCTTGTTTAAAGAAGTTAGTGGTTAGCTATTAGCAACTCACATTGCTATTAAATCTCCAGCAGCCTAAGGTAATCTTCTGGTAAAGCCTAAATTGGATATTGTTGCTTATTAAATGCCATAGCTACATGTTGCAGATACATTACTCTATAGAGTTTTGTTTTCAACTCCAGAGTCATTATTGTTGTCATAACCCAGAAATAAATTTTCCCTCATTTTAAAGCAAGTAGTCTTAAATGGCAATAAAATTATTTTCGAAAAATGGCATTTAGATGGGGGTTTGTTATTAATTTGAAGAAAACATTTTTAAAAATGTGTTTTCCATTAATATTCTCTTGGTTTTATCTATTTCAATTGATCTAATTTAATATTTATGTGCAATTAATGTTCACAGTATTGAAAGTGTTGCTGAACCTAGCATTACTAGATCGTTGAACCAACATACAGCGTTTGAATGGTAAAATTCACAAATGTTTCAGGCTCCACTGATGAAGTTAGTTCCCATATATAGTTCGGTTCAGAACACCAGCTCAGTTAATCTTGGTGGTGTTCATTCTCCGTCACTTGCTAGCACAGGAGCCTTAATTTCACATCTACATTTTTGTAGCTCTTAGTAACTCTGAAATGTTTCTATGTTTTGTCATGATAGGAAAAGCTCGATTGGAGTCAAAAGTGAAATTGGGCAAGTGAAATGGTTTCAGTTGGAATCTAGGGGTTGGGAAAGAGGAAAACATTAACTTGGTTTTTTTCCTGGTTCCATAATGGAGATATTTAATTTAAACTCAGTGCCAGTTGGCCCAACAGCTTATAGAAGATTTATTGACCTCCTAAGTTTCTGATGTTTTATAACTGTTCCTATAATTGTTTTATGCAGTAGGTGATGTTGGGGAGAAGCTGGACCAGATGGGAAATGCACCAATAAAAATAAGCACTGATATTGAGCAAGATGATTCTTCCAAAGAAGATGGGTTTGGAGCTGAGGTCATCAAAGTGTATATTTTTAAAGCTGAACCAGAAGATGATGTGGAAATAGGTAACTATTATGGTTTAATAATGTGTGCAGTTCAATCTTTTTTTAAGAAGTTACACTATCTTACCTCCTGTATCAATTTTACAGTGGACCGAAGGTGAACCAAAATACATTTAAAGGTCAACCAGCATATGAGCGAACAATAATTGGGCAAATTTTCATAACTATTTTAGCCAGAGTACTGTGGTAGAAAAAAAGCTCAACTGCCTCTTCATTAGAAACATTCATACTACTGACTGGATTCTTCCCTAATTTTAATGAACACTGGAACTGAAATCCAGAATCCATTTATTTTCCATGGCAATGACCAATCTCTATCAGATGATATCCATGGATCCCATTCCATGCTGTGGTGAATGGGAAGCCTGATTGAAAATTTAGATCCACAATGCTATTACAAATACAAATAGTTTACAGGTAGTGATCAGGATAATGTTTTGATCTAATCTTCGTGAAGTAGAATTTATTTCCTTGTTAATGTTCACATACCAGCAATTGTCTTCATGGGAGAAATAGCTAAGGATATAGTATATGTTTCTCTAGGGGTTTTTGTTTTTTCCATGATACTTAAACTTCAAGATAAGGAAGCACCGACTAGGAAAGTACAACACAAGTTTACACCATTTAGATTTTAGAGTGGATGTAGTGACAGAAACTTAACTTCACATACAAAATTTGCTAAAGTTGCTGCAAAGTGAGATTCATGAGTTCAGCATTCTCACTGCATACCTTGTCATGCTAATGAAGTATGTCACAAAAACTTTATTCAGCAAGCTCAGAAGAACCAAAAATGTTTGTCCAGTTTTGCTGCCCGAGTCAATTGGAGAAGTATCCCTTAGACAAGTTTTGATGCTTCCCAAAAATACATCTTTCCTGTCTAAGACAGCATTCCAAAGTAAATGGTAGGTTTTTTTGGAAAAGAAAGTACTAAAGCATTTTGGAAAACCTTTGTTCGAGAGGGGGATTTGAGGAGGGGAGAGATCATGATTTATGTGATAATCCAGTATTTGTAGGAAACTAGAAGTTTGGTGGATTTAATGGAAGAAGCTAATTTTTTTTTGGCTGTGTCCTACTTAGAATTACACATTGGCTATCTGGTAGGAAAGTAAGGAAGCTGATCTTGAAGGCACAGGCAAGGGTAATTAGTCTTGGCTTCTGGCAGTTGGGAAAGAATAAAAGGGGAAAGAATCACTGGGCACTACAAGGTATATAGCAATCCACAATGGCAGGGGGACAATTAATGGCACGTCAGACCACCACTCGGGAGGGAGGGAAATATTGTTATAGTTTTGGGGGTCAGGGCTTGTGGTTGGTGGAGTGGATTGGGTAGTTACAGTAGAATGGAGAAGCATTTCTGTTCATTTGGCTGCCTGGTCTTCAAAGTAGACCACTGTTATATTTTCATTGGAGTCACAGCTCCTCTGTGAGAGCCTGATTTAAATGTTAGAATAAACTGTTTTGTGTCTCAACCAGGATATACATGGCATGCAACTCATTGCTGACAACAAATGGGTTGGTGGCAAGTTAGGTTTGCATTATGCAACTTAAAATATTTAACCAGCCTGTTTCGGATAGGCAGGATAAAATTTCTTCCACCACCCTGTCTCTCCGAGTATGGAAAGCTGCTTTCAGCCCAGAGACAATTGGAACAGATACATAAGCAATAACACTGTGACCTGGATTATTTGCACTCAACAGTGAGTTGTGTACACCTGCCCAAGAACTTATACTGTGGTTTGCAGTTATCATTTGAAGCAGAGCAGCATCGTCTACAGAGGATCTGGAATCTGTGTGAACAAGGCCAGCAAAAATGTTTCTCGTCAACCAATCAGATTCCAGAATCCATCATGAGACCTGTAGATACTAAACCAGGTAGTGCAAGTTCAAATATTTAATTCAGTGTAACATGTACAAAAGTGAAAGAAGAAAGATGAGACTCAACGAAAATGTATTTCAATTATTTTACATTCAAGTTTTTAATCTCCTGACTTTAATTAATGAACCAAGACTACAAATATGTAAAAGTAACTTGGGAAGATTGTAACTTGGGAAATTTTACAGTTACCAAAGCTTACATTTAAAAAATTGGCCTTTTTCTGTCGTGTTAAATAGGTACATATTGAAGCTTCATGCCCATCATTTGTTTGAATGCTTTTTTTTTGAAGTGTGAACTTTGCATCTACTGAATTGAAAATTGAGCTGTCCTAGAGAAGGTTTGTTCACATTCAAGCATCCAAACTAAATTGTACAGTTTACGTCCTAATAACACTTTTCAAGCCTTTTGGTTCATTGCTTTGCATCTTGGTCATATTGTTGACAGCAGAATAATTAATGTAAGTTGTTTTGAGTTTTTCTTTAAAATCTGTTTTCTTATTTGAAGGTGAAACTGAAGTTATTACAGAGAATGACTATCAGAACGGTCACACCATAGCTGGAGTACTCGAACAAGGAAATGTTGGTAGAATGTCTCGGGAAAAGATGGTTTACATGGCGGTCAAAGACCCGGCTCAGGAAGATGATATTAGTAAGAAATTCTATGTACAGTTTCATTTAAGTGTTCATTCAAAAGCAAACTATATTTTATTTGAAAATAATTAATTTAGCCATGTTATTTGATAAATCAACCTCTGACTAGAGTTCAGATAGATAACCAAATTGTGGACTTTGTTTAACCATCTTTCAGAAAGAAGTGACTTTCGCTCTTTCTGTATGCAGTTGCATGGATATGTAAACCGAGCATCCTGGGTCCTTTGTTCAACCTGAAACGTTAGTGTTTACTGACTTGCTGTGCTCTTTTTAGAGTTGAAAGAAAGACTTTGTTAAAAAAATGTAAAAACAGAAATTAAAATAAGACAAATTGTACAAGTTTGAAAAATGTCTACATTTTAAATAGAGTTCTCTTTTAAAATGCAAGTTAACTGACTGACTGTGTCTTGCTGTGTCACTTCTATTTGTAATTTTTTTAGAATATGAAAGATGTTTGGATTAACACTTGTCAAAATTGAATAGTATAATTGCTGCTTTTGATTTGAAAGAAATTTCTAAAATTATATTTTATGAGCCTGTTATACCTATGACTCATCCATTAGAAATATCTAATTTACAATGGTTTCTGTAACCTAATATAACACTGGGTTATTTGGCACTGTCTAGATGTTTAGTGGAGGTAAAATAATTGAATACTGGAAAGTCAGTGTTGGTGTTAGTATAAGAAAAGTAATGATATTTCAGATGGAGACCCTTCATCAGAACTGCTACAGGGCAGCTAACTTTAATGGATAGGCAATAATAAGGAAAGGTGTTGAGAAAGCACAGAGGCATAAGTTTAGAGACTGTAAATGGGCTTAAAGGCATAGAACTGATGTCAGTATATTATGAAAGAGTTTGACATTTTGCGTGACATACAAATACAATTTATATTAGTTATTCGTTTGCTACTGTTGTGTGTTTATAATCTTATTCCTATACTTTCCCCTCTCTTTGTATTGCCCCGTCCTGATACAGGGCTCTGTTCTCTGGCTACACCATATGTAATGAATGAGTAGGTGTTGTGTTTTATAGTCTTTATTCTGAGATTTTTTTTTTGTATGCGGATCTTTTTTTTTCGAAAAATAAACTTGCATCATAGCCTACTTCTCAATTGAAGTGTTGGTTTATACCTGTGCACTGAATTTGAGAGAGCAACAGAACAAGACTGAATGTTAAGGTATAATGCATCAATGATAGGTAAAATAACTTGTATTTTCCAAAGGAAATTTTTGACAATGTTATTCAACTTTGTTGGCGTAAATGTGTAACTGTATTATCTGCAGGAAAATTTGTGATACATTTTCTGTTTGTTTGAAAATTGCTATGAATTATGCACTTAGCATCTAGTTTTGAACTGCTACACAGGTGTCAAATACTCAATTAGTGTAGAGCTCTCCCTACAGACCCTGACTGAATTTGTACAAACGACTTTTCCAGTGCTCACCAGTGTGCTTTCCGTTGACAAATTAAACTGCCGATTTTTAAATTTTCGTAAACTGCACTAATTGTCTAGATTTTAAATGAACAATATTGGCCGAAGTCTTATCTTCATATCATCAAAATCAAAAATCTAAATATCTTTAATGCTGAGATAAACAGCTTTTTGGAGTCTTAGGGAATCGAATAATAGCATAAGCTGGCAAGAAAGTGAAGTTAAAATCCAAGGTCAGCCAGAATTGTAGTAAATGGCTGAACAGGCTCATCAGACCATATGGTCTACTGCTGTTCTTGTGTTCCATCAACCCCACATTACCCAATCTGGCCCACTGACCCAAAACGCTCTTCTGCTGCCAATATACACTCCTTCACCCCTTCCCATGTCCTAATTGCTAGCTTGCTGTCTTGGTCATGTGCTCAGTCTTTGACGTGAGACCATTAGCTTCCATATTGAAAAGGTTTTAATGTCATGTGAAGTAGGGTCAGGTGGATTAGTGTCTTCTTTTGTCTTGACATCTTTGGCACTCAGCAGTCTTCCCCAGGGTTGGCTGCACTGACCCACTGCAGCCAGTGGTAATGCATAAAACATTGATGTTGACTGGAAGAAGCTTTATCAATTAACTTGATAAAATGTTGAATCACTTTACACTAAAATATTATTCATGATTTATTCAGATTGTGCTGATATTGCTGATGAAGTTTACATGGAGGTAATTGTTGGGGATGAGGAGGCAACAACGGTCCATGAGACACCGATAGAAGATTCTGGCATCAACAAAGCCTTTGTACCCGTCGCATGGGCTGCTGCATGTGGTAAGAAATGTGAGGCTTGGTGATTTTACACTTAGCATTTCTTTTCAAATTCAAGATTTTTTTTAAATGCGCATTCCAATATTTTAAATAGTCCAGTGAAAAGGTAGCAGAAAGACTATTCCACACAATTAACAAAGCATTGGAAAATGGTAGACTGCCAGAGATTCTAATCCTAACAAAAGGAGAAAATGTAAAAATAGCTAGAGACCAAAGGTATAATAATGAACAGTTAGTATGAATTTAAAAAGAGAAAGTCTTGTTTGACAAACATCATTGAAGTATTTGAGGACTATTACAAGGGTAATATTTATTTTTACCTTCAATAAAGTGCCACATACATTGATGAATACAGTAAGGACATGTAGAGTCAGGGCAAAAGTATAATAATGAGGGTTCTGAAGAAGGGTCCTGACCCGAAATGTCAACTTTCCTACTCCTCTGATGCTGCCTGACCTTCAATGTTCCTCCAGCTCCACACTGTGTTGACTGTGACTCCAGCATCTGCAGTTCTTGCTGTCTCATAATGAGTAGCTGTTTGTTTGCAAGAATGTAATTGGAGAGTAGGGGCAGCATTTGGTAAGTGGGGTCCAACAAAGAACGGTGCTGGAACCACAGTTGTATGCAATGTGTAATAATAAGGATCTCGACTTCAAAATCAATTATACACTTTCCAGCTTCTCTCCAGCGAGCCAGAAACTGGATGTACCCTGATGGAGGTGTGTTTGGTCTTGTTGGAAGTCCTGCACTCTGACTACATGATAATTGCTCAGAAAGTTTTTAAATTCCCAATGGGAAAATTGCCCTGCATTTGGAACCCTCTGTTAAAGTCTGCAATTCTAAATTAGAAATGAAGACTTTGGAAGGTTCTGACTTGCCTAGTGTTACCCAGGAAATATCACACATATCAAAACCTGCGCCAACACCAGGCTAACTATATAACGGAGCCACTTAAATATTCAGGTCGACCCCAGTGCCTGACCCAGTTTACCGTCTCAGTCACTTACCTGCCCATATGCCACCTGCCATTGTTCTTTGGACAGTTATCATGAACTTGCAATGTTTACTCTTTCTTTCTCCACAGATGCTGCCAGACATGCTGAGTTTTTCCAGCCTTGTCTGTTCATATTACAGATCTCCAGCATCCACAGTATTTTGAATTAATTTTCTTGTAAAACCTTAAATATTTTGAGATAATGGCAAAAATAGTCGTTTATATCCCATTCTGAACTAACTACCACAAATTTATCATTACTATCCTTGAGGACTTAAGCTGGATTCCTATCAAGCAACATATTAAGTTTAAACTCCATGCTTGTCTTAGACATAACCTTATGTTTGCAATCTCCTCACGATTTGTGTGTTCGCTAACTCTGACTAGCCTTTATTCTATTGATTCCGGAACCATTAGTGCCCTTAATCCTACTCTCTGGAACTCCTCGGCCAACTCCCTGTGCCTCTCAACCTTGAATTTCTCCAGTCAGAACTACTATAATGCTTATTTAGCCAGATACAATTCACTAGACTGTCGCTCCTAATTTCTTCTTCCATTGTCAGCATCCACTTTCCAATCTAATTCCACATATAAGCATTGTAGCAAGTTTTTCATTGAAGTTGCTGATGTAATACAGGCTCAGAAAATTCTAGCTTCCATTTTTAAATAGCATGGTAATCCTACTGAGTAATTTGTAGGTACTTGGTGAGGACAGTCATTTAGCCTACTGGCCCTCTGGATGTTGTTTAATAATGGCTGTGTCAGTAAGTTGTTACAGGATGTCTGGCACATTTAGCTCAGTGAAGGAACATGTCCCAAGAAAAAAGGGGATTAGGGAAAAATTGAAGTACTTTTATTTTTGTTCATTGGTTAAAAAGATTATTTGATTTATGATTCATTGCATCCTTACATTGAACCACATGAACCAGAATTTTGGAAATCTAAGCATAAGTATAGAATAGATTATAATATAACCGATGGGTTCAAGATCGACTCTCTATTTCTTTGCTTCATTATGCCCTTCTTTCAGCACACACACACACTCCCCCAATCTTGAAGAATTACTGTGTATGTGTATGTAAGCTGCATGAACCTGATAGCCAATTATTTCACCTCCCATATTGAAACCGAGAGTCTGGAATATGTTGAGAGCTTTCTATACTTTGGCGGCCACCTCTTTCAAAAGATCACCGTTGTCAAGAAGATCCAACACTGGATTAGCTATGCTAACTCAATCTTCTATAAATTATGGCAATGACTGTCTTAACAAGAAAGACCTTTGTAAATCAATAAAAGTCCTGCTGTTCAGTTTTGTCGTCACCGCATCACTACTGCAGTGAGACCTGGACTGTGTATCAATGACACATAAGCCACTATAAAAATCCCAACAGCAATTCCTCTACCTTTGCTGATCCTTTAGATTAATAAAGGAAAAGCCACCATTTGCAGAAAGAAAAGAATCTTTGATATTAATATGTTCTGCAAAATATCTGAATATATAAGATGCATTGTTATGAAATATTTATTGATATTAGTTCTTTAGGTTACTGTCTTTCAAAATTGCATTGTTTCCCTCAAGGTAACAATTTTGAGACAAAGATAGAAAACAAGAATGGCACTTCAAGTCAGTTCCTACAAATAAGTGATAGCACAAACACTACCAGAGTGCTGAAGCAAAAAGCAAGGAAAAAGAGGCGGGGTGATGGCAGACAGTGGCATACAGGTAAGAGTAGTTACTCATTGGGAGTCAGTGGGCTTTTTCTGTACCATTTAAAAGCAAGTGTTTCAGTTGAACGTTTTTCTCAGATTTCAATGAGAATTAATGTTTCAAAGCAGACTGTACATTATCCAAAATCAGTACTTACTCATTGAACTTGATTGTTAAAATAGTAAAGAATTTATTAAGCCAAGAGATAAGTAAGACTTAATAATGTGCATTTAATAGCCTAGAACAAGATGACTTAATTGCAACACCTAACTGAGGTTGAGTCTACAGTAAATGATGAGTGTGAGAAATGGAGAGGAATGCCAACTACAAAGTAAGCAACCTTAAGAAAGAATTTAGTCTATAGATGGAGAAAAAAACAGAGCCAACCATGGGTCTGTAAATTGGATTTAACAGGTCATTTATTACGTCTCTCTGTGAGAGGATATAATTAGATCTATCTTTGTAATCTGTACTCTGTGTGTACATTGGGTCATTGGGTTTCTCTGAGTGCAAATACTTTTCACCAGGAGAAAATTAAGGATGTTTGTCTTCAAATGTTAGTTATTCATGATGTCTGGCACTGTGACATTATCCAAAAAGCATTTTTCATATTACTGTACAGTATACAAGGCATGCCCGTTAAAGACTGTCAATTTAATTACTCCAGCTAGAAAAAATTTCATTGATATTTCTTGCATTTTCTTGTATGCCTGTAAATGTTCCCCATGGGGTCCTTGCAAACAAATCTAGCAGGCATTAGGCCTTTCTCTGAGATGCGAAAATGGCCATTTTTCACTTCTTTTGGTTGCAAATGCGAGTTCTTCCTCTTTTTTTGCAGCGAAATTAGACGTGATTACAACATGATTAGGAAGATCAAAAACCAGCCTATTTTGTAGGTTAGTTTCATTTTCAAGCAATTTATTTTGCTCCAAGTTTATAGCTCCTAGAATCCTATCAGTTGTTTAGCCTATTTTCATTTCTCAAACAGCAATAATATAAAGATTGCATTCTTTTTGTGACATGAACATAGAACATAACAGCGCAGTACAGGCCCTTCGGCCCTCGATGTTGCGCCGACCTGTGAAACCAATCTGAAGCCCATCTAACCTACACTATTCCATTATCATCCATATGTTTATCCAATGACCATTTAAATGCCCTTAAAGTTGACAAGTCTACTACTTTTGCAGGCAGGGCATTCCACGCCCTTACTACTACGGAAGGTTAGGAGCGATGGTGAATACCCAACAGGAGGTGGGGTTGGGGGTGGCAAGTAAGGGAACATGGTGCAAAATAAGATGTGGGCAGCAGAGTTTTGGAATTGTGATTGCTTCTATTTGCCAGGAATAGCTAAAGCAACAAACGATCCTCTGCTACAGGGAATGTCCTCAGTATTTACTCAAAGCACAGAAAGTATTTGACAGAGTGGATACCAGATAAATAGGCAGAATAAGTATATATTCTAAGATTTTTCAGCACATTGTGTAAATGCTGGTAGAGAAATCCACAGTTCACAATAACATGAAGAAGATGAAGGAAGAAAGCTTGCTCATCACTTTTTTTTTATTGTTTTTTAAAGCTGTCATCATAGGTCCTGATGGACAGCCCATAACAGTATACCCATGTCACATCTGTGGAAAGAAATTTAAATCCAGGGGTTTTTTAAAAAGGCACATGAAGAACCATCCTGAGCAGACCACTAAAAAGAAGTATCAGTGCACAGACTGTGACTATACAACAAATAAAAAAGCAAGTTTTCATAATCACTTGGAAAGTCACAAGCTCATCAACAAAGGAGAGAAAACATATGAGTACAATGAGTACGGAAAACGATTTGCTCAGGCAGGAGCACTAACTGCTCACAAACTGGTCAGTAGGGAAAAAGAAACTAAAATGCATAAATGTAAATTTTGTGATTATGAGACAGCCGAACAGGGTCTTCTCAATCGCCACCTGTTGGCAGTGCACAGCAAGAATTTTCCACACATCTGTGTGGAGTGCGGAAAGGGATTCCGTCATCCATCAGAACTCAAGAAACATATGCGAACTCACACAGGAGAGAAACCGTACCACTGCCAGTACTGTGAATACAGGTCTGCTGATGCGTCTAATCTGAAGACCCATGTGAAAACTAAGCACAGCAATGAGCTGCCATACAAATGTGACCACTGTCCTCAAACATTTTTGGATGACAAAGATCTGCAGAAACATGCCACTTTATTTCAGGCACATAGGACCCATCAATGCCCACATTGTGACCACAGAAGCTCCAACTCTAGTGACCTTAAACGTCATATAATATCTGTACACACCAAGGAATTCCCACACAAATGTGAAGTATGTGATAAAGGATTTCATCGTCCATCAGAGCTGAAGAAACATATGTCAACTCATAAGGGTAAAAAGCTTCATCAGTGCAGGCACTGTGATTTCAAAATTGCAGATCCTTTTATACTTAGCCGCCATATTCTTTCAGTCCATACTAAGGACCTTCCTTTTAAATGTAAAAGGTGTAAGAGAGAATTTCGACAGCAAAGTGAGCTTAAGAAGCACATGAAGACGCATAGTGGCAAGAAAGTTTACCAGTGTGAATATTGTGAATATAGTACTACGGACGCTTCAGGCTTCAAGCGTCACGTAATATCTATTCACACAAAGGACTATCCTCACCGTTGCCAGTTTTGCAAAAAAGGCTTCCGTAGGCCATCGGAAAAGAACCAGCATATAATGCGGCATCATAAAGAGGCTATAATGTGATGCACAGACAGGAAAATGTTTTACGCAAAATTTAATAATACATTTAATTGGCACGGCTCGTGAACTGTTTCTCCTGGTCTCAACTTGAATGTTGTTTCTCAACCTACCTTTCATTCTTTGTATTATAAGTTTTTAAAAGGTACAGGAGTTGGGAAGAGGAGTCAATTGTACAAATGTTTTAGTTTCTTCACACAATCTGACTAATAGTGTTCTGGTTTGCCATAATTGTGAAGCCATTCAGCAAGTTCTCTGTTCTTGACAACTTGACTCAAGTTTAATTCATATGCAGTTGAAAAATATTGTATTCTATGCTACTCTGTGAAACTCGTAATTAGACCTTTAAAATTGTTTCCATTTCATTGTTAATCCTGGTAAATACCTGATTTACGGAACAGATGTTAAAAATCTATTTTTAACTTTTTTAAATTCAAACATAAACCCCAATAGTGATTTTTAACAAATAGCCCGGCAGATGCAAGTACAGACCACTTTTCAAAAAGCTTAATGAAAAGACTGGTTCAGTGGATGCAATGGAACTCCTTTTGATTCACTCCTCAGTTGCTACAGCTTCCTACAGACTTATATTTTACCAAAGCAAGTGTAACTCAATGTAACCAGTGTGGATCTGTGCCATACTGTTGAGAATTGGACTGTTTTCTCTCATGGCATGAGTGATTCTGTGCATCCCTTTTCAAATACTTTTAATCTGCGGATTATAATATGGGCGTACTTTATGAATAAAGCAAGCTGGTTCAGGGCTATTTAATCGATACAAATCTTGTTTTGACATTGTTATGCATATAATGTATAGGAAGTGGTATGATGGATATAGTTTTTTAGCTGGTTACTGCTCACACATTAAATGGTTGTTCACTTTGTGAATTTTTAACTTTATTCATTGTGTTGTGGTAGTTTTTTTGTGTTTTTTTTCATATGTTGTCAATTTTTGTTTTGCACCAGATGAGAATCAGTTGCTCGAGAATTCAAAATGTTCTATTTCCAAAATACAAAATGTTAATTTAGTAATGCCTCTTAGATTTTAAAAAAAAAAACTTGTGTTTTATGTGGCTGTAAAGGTTGTACACTCTGTAAAATAAGAGATCTTTTGTCACTGTTCTGTGGGATTACTATTTCTAAATGTTCTTAATGTGATGAGTATATCAATAAACTGCATCTGTTGCACTGAAAGTTACTTTATGGTCAATTCCACAATTTCTCCTGGCAGCCGAACCACTGATTTTTGACAAATGCTTTCCAAACAATTTTATTCCCTCAGTGTTAATTTATTTAATCCTGTTGGCTGCACTGCTGTAAGAATAGTGTCGTCTCTGATTTCTCTCCATGGGTGGTGCTGGACTTGCTGGATTTTTCCAGCAATTTCTGTTTTTGTTTTGGATTTATAGCATCTGAAGTTTGGTCAGTTTTTATTTAGGTAAGCTACCCTGTGAATTGAGAAAGTAAAAATGGCAGAAAGTATTGATTAGATAATTTCTAATTACAATATTGGAAGTTTAAATATTTTTAGATTAAGGAAATAATTAGGACGGCAAAGGGTATTCGACCAGCTCCTGGGAAAGTGTGAATGTAGATTGTAATAAAGCTTAACTTCAATTGAGAACTAGGATGAAAAGGCCTAATTTAAAACATTTTAGGAAATGAGAAGGGAAAAAAAGAGGAAACTTCAGAAAAGCACTGATCATGATTTTGCTAAACTAAAAGGGGAGATGAAGGTTTGGGATGAAGAGACAGAAGTTGTGTATCCAAGCATACACTAGAGGTGCTGTTAACTTCTCACAAGGTATGGAAACTGTTCAAATTTTGGCACGTTTGAGCCAATGAAGATTTGAGTCTCATGTTCTTTGACAGCAATTAATAATATGAGAAATTAGTTGTCTGTCATAATGAGGCAGTAATCCAATCTAATGGATTGACGACATGAAAACCTATAGACATATTAAAGAAACGGCACAGAAGAGCTATCTAAATTTTCTTCATCCATCACCTCATTTATAAGGGAGAGAAAGAAATGGTGGCTAATTTGAGGGAAAAAAAAACTTTGTCAGATTTCCTAAGATGGGGATGGTTAGACCAAAGGATTTGAAGAGGTGGAAGAAACATCACCACGAATGTTCAAATTTGATTTAAAGAATTCTGTAAACTCCATTTGAAGTGAGAGGAAAACAAAAACAACTTAGATTTATATGACACCTTCAACTTAATAAAACGTCCCAAGGCACTTTATAAGAGCATTATTAAACAAGAGGGTTCAATAAGAATAGGAACTGAGAACTGACTTTTTAGATATTAATTCTCATGAAGTGAGAATCACAGCACAGCAAAGTGAACCTGAAACTTTGACTTTACCTTGCAGGATATGTACTTTTGATTGTGGAGAACAGAGAATTGTAATGGTTGTTGTGATGAAGCACAATTTAGCAATTTAAAGTTAATCAGCATAAATGTCTGTCTTTGTCACCCTTTGGTTTGAGGAAGAGAAGTGGAAATTATGACAGGAATATGTTCTAACAGTTGCAATTTAGACCCTCTTTTTCCCAAATGCATTGATTACAGTGCAAATTTGCCTGCTAATCAGAGTCCTGCCAATTTTCACTTCACTGTTGATTTCATGGACAAATCATCAAGGGGTTACTGAGTGGTTAACACCACTTAAAGCTAGCTTGCACACTTACTTAAAGTTAACCTTCATTTAAGATGATGTGAATTGTGGCTGAAGCAGGTGCTGATATTTCTGTAGGGAGTGACACTGATCTGAGAAACATTGAAGAATGACACAGATAGGATCGGAAAAGGCTCTGGAGAGACACAAGTTAGCCAGGAAGGAGCTGAAGAAAGGGCTTAGGAGAGCAATAAGGGGGCATGAGAAAACCTTGGCAGATAGGATCAAGGAAAACCCCACAGTTCCCTGAAAGCTGCCACCCAGGTGGATAGAGTTGTTAAGAAGGCGTATGGTGTGTTAGCTTTCATTAATACAGGGATTGAGTTCAAGAGCCGTGAAGTTATGCTCCAGCTATACAAAAGCCTGGTTCGGCCACATCTGGAGTATTGTGTCCAGTTCTGGTCGCCTCATTACAGGAAAGATGTGGAAGCATTGGAAAAGGTGCAGAGGAGATATACCAGGATGTTACCTGGAATGGGGGGAAGGTCTTACGAGGAAAGGTT
Source organism: Rhincodon typus (assembly GCF_021869965.1). Classification (NCBI taxonomy): domain Eukaryota; kingdom Metazoa; phylum Chordata; class Chondrichthyes; order Orectolobiformes; family Rhincodontidae; genus Rhincodon; species Rhincodon typus. Next base: position 47,898,900 of record NC_063345.1, read on the forward strand.
GAGAGAGCTAGGGCTTTTCTCTTTAGAACGACGAAAGATGAGAGGTGACTTGATAGAGGTGTACAAAATGATCAGAGGTATAGATAGAGTGGATAGCCAGAGACTTTTTCCTAGGGTGGAGGTAGCTATTACGAGGGAGCATAGTTTTAAAGTGAGTGGAGGTAGATATCGGGGAGACGTCAGAGGTAGGTTCTTTACTGAGAGAGGGGTCGGGGTGTGGAATGCATTGCCGGGTAGGGTAGTGGAGTCGGCCTCATTAGGGGCATTTAAGCGGCTATTAGATAGGCGTATGGATGATAGTATATGGTAGGGGTAGAGGTTAGATAGACGTTAGGTTTAGGGTAAAAGTTCAGCACAACATCGTGGGCCGAAGGGCCTGTACTGTGCTGTACAGGTCTATGTTCTATATTCAATTCTAAAGTTGCCATTGTCCTAGAGGAGCACAGAGCTGCTGTCATTAGAAAGAATGTTAGTTTAACCTGAGGGTGAGTTCGGACCTTAATGATAACCTCAGCCAGTGTAAGAATTGAACCCATGCTGTTAGCATCTCTGTACATCTCAAACCAACCATCTGAGCCAGACACATGCCCCCACACCCACCGAATGGTTACATCTTTTATATTCACAGATTATACAGCAGACTTTGTGAAAGTCAGAGGCCATCAGTATGGACTAATCCAATGAGCTAAGCACACCCAAGTATTTAGCTGGATGCTTATCTGTATTAAAAGTAATTTGCTAATCTTAGACCCACATTCCCAATCTAAAACAAAAATCATCTGCTTCTAAATGCCTCTTCATGAATGAATGTTGTGAATAGAGGGCACCTAATATTGAAACATGAGACTGCTACATGTAACCATTCTATTGCTATCTCCTTCAATTTTTGTTTTGTTGTATGGTCCTACAGTCAGTTTGTTACCTAACTTTTCATTTCAACCCCAAAGTGCAAACTTAATTTCCTCAGGTCAGTGAAGTTTATTGACTCTCCTTGAATCATCAGTGAAGGCACTTCTTGATCAGATTTGTGAAACAATTTTCTTTAAAGCTGTGTTGGATATCCTTTATAATTCCATATTGTCCACGTGTTTGTTTATAGTACCCTTATGATATTTTCCCTTAGCTGTGCACTATGGAAAGTTGACTCGCTAGTCAATCCCGTTTTGAATAAGAACGCCAATATGTGCCCTTCTCCAATCATTTGGCATTATGCCAGATCTCTGCAGGCCTGGGTGGCACACCAGACTTTCATAATTTTATTCAGCATCCTTGAATAAATGAGGCCAGGCTTTAATGTTTCTTTTTACTTGAACTGCTTTAATTTAACTAATACTTTGAGTGCACATTCTCACACCCTACCTCCTGTAAGGACTTTATTCCATTCTCCCCAGATTTTCCATTTCTGTCACCTCTGTTCAGATATTGAAAGTTTCATACTAACATTTTATGCCTTTTGTATAAATTCAAGGATACCGTTTTTCCTAGACTCCAGTTATGTTACACACAGAAAACTCTTCCCTTCAATATTTCTCCAAGCCAGACTGCTTGAAATTAGTCGTGTAAAAGAAACTTACTTGTTGTACTAGTTGGGCATGTTGCTGTCATCTTCAAAAATATAAGGACGTAAGTTGGAGGAAGAGTAGACCATTAGGCCTCCAGAGCCTGCGCCACTATTCAGTACGATCATGACTTTGAATTCTCTCTTCACCGACTGGTTTTTGGGAATATAATGGGTGTGTATTCCTCTCAAGACTATGTCAGCGGCTCTGAAAGACCAATTGAAATGATGTTCTTCACTTGTTCATATTAATGACCCTGTTATTCAATCACTTTAGTCTCAGATAATCAGTTATTTTGTCTTCACTGTAGCTTGATATTAAAAATTCTTATGGTAAGGATTTGTAATGTTAAAACACCAATACATGCATAGTTTTTTAAAAAGTCTTCGAAGGGCACCATCATTGTGAATACCACCGCCAGGTGTTGCAACAAAGGCATATGCACATGAACACAGATCATGACAAGCTGACATTACTGCACACAATTTATTGGCGATGGCAAGTGAGGAGCAGCAGCAACCCGAGCCTGCCAGGCACAGCCTGTCAATTCCAGGATGGGCCCTAAATGGGCAGTGCAGATTCTGTCATTAGGAGGAACAATCTGGTAAAACTGGATAGAGTGGTTGATTTGCATGTTAAGATAAATGTAGTACTCGGCTCTGTAAAATTAAATCTCAGTATGTAGAATGTATAGCACAGAAATTCAACAGTTCTGTTACAGAGAAAAGCATTTAATTTGAATTTCTCAATATAACTTTCATTTGGCATGAGCCATAGAGGTGGAAATTATGCTTTTACTTCAGTAGATGCTTATTTGATGTCCCCTTCGTAGAAATTAGCATTGGCGTGAATTTTATAAATTTATCTGTTAACATTAAGCAGTGCAATGTATTCACTTGCCACAAGATGGTGAACTGGTTAAAATGGATCATACATTCCTCCATGCGGATCAAGGTCTATTTAAAATATTAGGAATATGATGTTGGAAAACATTACCGTGTGGTATTGTCTTGTCTTAAGGATAACATCTGTTACTGTCATTAAGTCTTGGCTAATTGCATGTTATGAACAGATGCATATTTGAAGTCTCTTCTGGATTTTTAGTTTCAATTTTCCCAGTACTGGAAAGCTTTTGAAATCAGTTCAATAGAAAAGCTTTGGCTGCAATGTTGTATGGATGTAATTTGCTTGAATGGTTAATGCATGTGAACATCATGTTTCTCAGCATAGTTTTCTTCTGTTGTGGGTTTTTATGCTTGTAGTTCAGTTCCAAGGGATTTGAGAAATGTTGTGGAGTGTAATATACCAAACCTGAAGTAGAGCCCCCAAATTTTAAACAATTTGGAACGTTTCTGTTATGTTTTGGCTTTGTTTGGAGCTTATATATTTATTTGCAGTTGACATTCCAACATTTTTCTTAAATGGTGACAAGAAGCTAAATGAAACTTCACCTTTGTGTAAATCTGTGATTTCAGTCCATAGGAGATTTCCTACCAATATGGATAAATGTGACAATTACAGATAAGCTGTAAAGAAATCTAGAAATGTAATGCATAGGTATTGCAATAACAAAAAACATCGGTGTTGCTTAGAATGGGACTAATAGTGAGTGAGTGTTGTTGTTGTTGTTGTTGTTAGAATCTCCATTGTTTTTAGGTTCTATTTTACATCAGCCATCATAAAATCTTACAAAAGCCACTGTTCGTCATGTGTGCTGGCTTCTCAAAAGATCTATCAAACTCGTTTCCAAATCCCAGCTTTTCCTCCATTAGTGTGAATTATGCCTCTTTTTAGTACATGTCCATTTCCTATAGAACATGTTTCCATCAGCCTTCTGGTTAGTGCTTTCCAGATCTCAACAATCCCAAGTGTGAGGAGAAGAAAGTCTCATTTCCTCTTCAATTCTTTTTGTCAATTATTTTAAAGATACAGCCTCTGGTCACTGACACAGTTGGACTCCTGCTGTTCTAGGAAAACCCTTCAGAATTTGAATCCTTCTATTGGGACTCCTCTCAAGCTTTCCTTGTCTAAAATTAACAATCCTGACTTCTCCAATCTCTGTATCCTCTCCAATTCTTTGACTTTCTTTCTAAAATGTGACTCCCACAATTGAATCCACAGTTAATAGTACGTCTAGGAGTCAACCAATTTAAAGGGATCATATGACTGCCTGATTCTTGCTTACAATGAACTTTTCTTTTGAATCCATGTAGCCTATACACTTGTCTTATAACTTGCAGTGCCACCTCCAAAGATTTTTGGATATAAACTTGTCAGGTCCATTTTCTTTCACATCCTTCTCAAACAGCTATCACTCTTATTGTCTCCATGTTAGTCATTCCAAAGTGCACCACTGCACATTTATGTGCGTTAAGCTACATGTAACTATTTCATAAGTCTTTCATAATGTGAACCATAAGACCTTAAGATTATGGGTACAGAAGGAAGCTATTCAGCCCATCAAGTCTGATCTAATATCTAATGAATTATGGCTAATTTGATAATCCTCAACTCCACTTATCTACCTTTTTGCCCATAACCCTTGATTCCCATAGTGATTGAAAATCTGCTTGTCTCAACCTTGAATATATGTGAAGACCCAACCTCGACAGCCCTTTTGCAGTAAAGAATTCCACAGATTCAATGCCCTCAGAGAAATTCTTCCCCATCTCTGAATTAAATGGGCAACCCCTTACTTTGAGATTATGCTCCCTGCTCTTAGACATTTCCAGAAGTGGAAACAAGCTTTTTGCATTTGCCTCTCATTCTTCTAAACTCCAATGAAAACTGGCCCATTCTTCTCAACCTATCCTTATAAACAAGCCCCTCCATACTTGGGATCAATCTACTGAATCTTTTCTGGACTGTGTCCAACGCTAGTAAAGCTTTCCTTAGGAAAGTATATCTTCCTTCCTCTATTCATGCTAGTATACCAACCCCAACACCAACACCACATGTTCTTTTTAAGTAGCCCAATGTTTGATACCTTATTGAATGCTTCTAAAAATCCAAATACATTACATCTTGTTTGTTACCATGTAAAAGAATTTGTCAGCCATGATTTCCTTCAAGAAACCATGTTGACTCTGTTTCAATATGTTACATTTTTCTAAATTCTCTGCTATTACACCCTTTATAACAGACTGTAACATTTTCCCAATGTTAGGTTTACTGGCCTTGGTTACCTGTTTATTTTTTTTTTTGTTTTTTATTGTCTCCTTCCCTTCATAAGTACGAGTATTACATTTGCAATTTTCCAATCCACTGGCAATTTTCCACAATCAAAATATTCTTGGAAGATAGTGGATACACCAGTAGCTCTGTAGCCACTTTGTTTAATATCTTAGGGTGCAACCCATCAAAAAAGATGAAATGATCAGCCTTTAGTTCCATTAATTTCCCTAGTAATTTAGTGTATTGGAATTTATTTTCTCTCCTCATTCGCCTCTTAATTATTTAGCATTTTTTGCGTGCGATTATTGCCTTCTACTGTGAAACCTGATATAAAATATTTATTCAAATCCTCTACCACTTTGTGATTCATCACTATTATCTCCCCAACTGCATTCTCTGAGGGGCCTATGTTCACTTTGGCTTCTCTCTCTTCCTTTTTATATATTTAAAGAAACACTTATTGTCCATTTTTATATTACTTGCTAATATATCATCATTATTTTCTCCTTTTTTTTTATTCTTCTTTTGGTTATCTTTTCTTTGTTTTTAAAATGTTTCCAGTCCTCTGGCTTACCATTAATCTTTACTACATAGTATCAAACTTAAAAAGAATACAATCAATGATTACTGTACTTCTTTTATACATTCCTTCATCTCCCGATTTAGTATTTGTCCTAACAGTATAGCTATGTTAGGCAGCCTATAGACTTCCTCCACCAGTGTTGTCTTCCACTTATAATTTCCTACATCCACTCATATCATTTCTTTATCTTGTAATCCATGTTTTTATGATTGTACACTCTGTCCCTTCCTGTTCAACTATGGATATTACTACCTAAACAGTAAGTTTTTGCGGCTTGAGAAACTTTGGATCTAAATTGAGATGACGGAAGTTTGAACTACAGACATTACACGATATCAGTGAGGGGATGTTACCTGTACATTTTGCTCCAAGGAGGCAGACACACCCATCAGATTTGGTAATTCAAGTTTGGCCTGTGATTTAAGGAGAGGAGTGTGTGACTAAATGAAGTAGATATGGGAACCTGTGGGCAGTGTTCAAAGAGTCACTGTACCAGCAATTGCCCAACAGTAACAGGTTTCTTGCAGGTTGTGTGGATGACAGCGTGGACTAGAGACGGGATGGGCAAATTAAGCATAGCACCGTGATACAGAGTCATTACAGTGAGGTTCATGGGGGAGGAAATAGGAACGTAGTAATGATAGGGGCAAGTGTAATTGGAGAAACTGTGAGCATGAGCTCTGATGGTTGTATTGCCTGTCTGGTGTCAGGGTTAAGGTCATTTCCTCAGGGCTGAAGAATTTGTTTGGGGTGTGGAGGGACCCAGTTGCAAATCATCCATGTTAGTACCAATGACATGGTAGGAGATTTTGCTGAAAGAATTTGAACAGTTAGTTCAGTTTAAAAAGCAGAAGCTCCAAGGTAGTAATCTTGGAAGATTAGAGTAAATAAAGTCAGGGAGTTTATGTATGGCTCAAAACTTTGTATTGGAAGAATAGGGCACTGGTAGAGTAGCTTGCTTTGTGCAAGATGGAATAAGTACAATAACAAGAATGTATCATATCATTTTACTCCCTAAATAGAAAGACCAGGACTTTCTCTGCAACAAGGGCTTTGACCTTAATACAAATTCTTTGGAAGCTCCAATGGATAATTCCTACCACTTGGAAAAGCATCCATTAATCACTACTCTGTGTCCTGCCTCTTAGTCAGTTGCATATGCAGTTCCTTTAATCATCCATGCTTCAGTTTTGGTTGGTTATGTGGCATTTTAACAAATGTCCTTGAGTCCATATGTACAACATTTATTGCACTACCTTCACCAATCCTCTTTTTTCAAAATTTAGTTGTTGGTCGGATTTGATATGCCTTTAAGAAGTTTTTACTGGCAGTACTTTAATAACCCATGCTTCCCTGGGTGTGAAGAGAGTTAACTTGTTCTTCATAATGATCTTGTGAAATTTTGCCACCTCCGTTAGATTATCTGGTCAAGTTACCAAATTTATCCCTCTCCACCTTTTGCAAAAGATGGGTAAGATTTTTGGATCTCCTATCCTTTGGCTCCATTCCCGAACACACAGCATTGAAAGATTGTGTCAGAGCTTCTGATTTCTTGAATTAACTTTGTCCAGCAACCAATCTGGAGTAGGTGACTGTTAGCTTTGATGCCAACCTATTTAGTATCTCCTTTCTATGTATTTTTTTCCTATTCAATATCTAATCCCTCCTTCCCTAGCTGCATTAACTTCATTTTTTCTTTAGTAGTTAGAGCCATACCCTCTGACTCTATAAAGGAAGATTTTCTTTTTACCTCTCGTCATCCTTGCCATTCTTTTTAACTAACATTTACTTTCTATGTTCGTAAAAGATTTGGTTTCCCTTTTATTAACAGTTAATCTTTTCTCATTCTCTCATTGACCTTGTTGACCCTTTCTCAGTTAGCGCACTGAACACACTACTTTGTATTAAACATTTGTCATAAACCCTTTTTCTGTTTCATGTTAATCTAACTTCAGTGAGCTCAAGTATTAGATGACCTTTCCTCTTAATGGAAATTTTCTTGACTTGTCCCTGAACGATCTCCATCTTTGAAGCCTGCAATTGCTCATTTACTGCTTTCCTGGCCATTGATTATTTCCAGTTCATCGGTGCTCCATATTACCTTTTGAGTGTTTTTCCAGATTAATCCTCCTTCCCTAAAAAATTGTGGGTTATAATATCAACTATGACCAACAAGTTTAGGTTCCAATTGTATAAATAATTGTTTTTCTCAGGACAACATCAGAAAAAAAAACACTATCTCTCAGAAATAGAAAAACAATTCTGAGGTAGATCTTGGTGAACCATACAATATCCCCTTCTCATTGTGCTCCCTTTTTTGTATTGAAATACAATATTTCTATTAATGCCTATCATTCACCTCAAAATTTCCTATTAGTAAGAATTAGAGTGCAATTTCTTATTTGGTCATAGAGCTCAGTGCATTTTGATGTCTAAATGCTCATTTAAGAGACACATCCATAGCATGTGTAGGACTATTAAGTTTTGCATTTCCACACTGAAAACTCATTTAACAATCCAAAAGATTTATTTTTGATACTATCACAAAGAGAATATCGCTATAAAATATTTAAGCTTGTTACAAGAGAAGAATAAGGTTATGTGCCGTCTAAATATTTTCAAGGGAAATTTATGATGATTAGAGGTTGGTAATTTTACACTAGGTGTGTCGCTAGGTGATTGTAACACTAGATTTTACATTCACAATACATGAATTGTGAAAAACAAATTGCCTGGAGGTCATCAGATGTCATACAGCTTGTTTAACCTAACACTTGGAAAACCAGTAGGGCATGTTATCTGAGGATGTGTTCTTTTTCAAATGTCTACATTGGGTGGAGTACGTGGAATATTTTTCATAATGGATATATTCAAATCCTAAGGCAGGTTAATCCAATTTAGCTGAACTTTGTTTACAATCCAGCAAAGTTAAGATGGGTAGAAGAAATAATGTAATTTTATTGTGGATAACACAATTACAATAAAAAGTACAAAGTACACGTTATAGCAATGGGTGTAAACTTTTGTGTGTGGTAAAGATACATGTGGAATTCTCTGAAACTACTTTCATGCAAAATCATATCTTGTATTTTTACAAATATTGTGCACGTTTTTCTGGTTGTAATCCTGTGGAATATTTCTAAGCTCTTTGTAAGAAATCACAATGCTAGAATGAGCAAATTAAAAATGCTACTTTCAATTTTGAGGTAATTCTGTTTAACAAACAGTTTCTTATTATAATACGAGTTTTGTTTTTCTTTAGAACACTTCCCTCTGAAATTCCTTCCCCCAGACAAGGCCTTAATGCAATTTTGAATGGGTTGAAGCAGCATCTTGGTTTGATTGATAGCCTGGTAGACTAGCTTTTGGGAGGTGCCATGCTCTATTTAGATTTGGACCACTAGTTCAATTGGGTGGCCAAATGAGATGAAAAGATACATTTTTGGAGGAAAAGCTGTCCTCTGTTCTTTTTTCCTTGGATCTTGAAATGTTTGTTTCAAAGCGTTGTTATTAAGGGTTACAATCGTAGAATTCCTACAATGCCGATAGAGGCTATATTCCTGGGAGAGGAAGAAAATGAACAGGGTATTAGATCAGAATTTTTGCAGTGCAGGATGCCCCAGAAACATTTGAACCTAAGCAATGGAAATGGTATTTATGGAATATCAGTTAATTTAAATTGGGAGAACAGGAAAACAAAGGTTATAACTTTAAATGTAGAGCTGATATAAGGAAGTACTTAGTTTAAAGCACAACCAGTGGAATTCCAGATGGAAAGATGGTGAAAAATTGGGAAACATTTAAGAGTTCATTGGGTGTTACTTTGGAGAACTCTAGCATTTTCTGAATGGATGAACTGAGATCAGATGACCTTCACCATACGAAACTATTTTGTCAAAACATTGCAGTACTTGAGCAGAGATTATACGAACAGTAAGAGTTGAATGTTCCAAAATCTGTTATGGATTACTGTGTTATTGTCAAATCATTTACTCCATAACTAATTCAATTAGACTGGATAAAACGAACCAATCAAGTTTGTTATTTTAATCAGCCCAAAAATTCAACATGCCTTCACCAACAACAGAAATAGAGCAGGCTGTAAGTATACCTATAGGTCCTAGACGCAATCAAATTTAGGGATGGGGTTATTTATGTCATTAGGTGGATGAGGGTAATGTAGATGTGGTGTGCACAGACTTCCAAAAGCCATTTGATACAGTGTCATATCACAAACTTGAGAGGTTATGGAATTAAAAGGGGCAGTGTCGATGCAGATACAAAATTGTCTTAGGGATAGAAAACAAAATGTAATGGCTCATGGGTATTTTTCAGGCTGGAAGAAGGTTTGGAGTGGAGCTCCCCAGGGATTTATAAGGACCCTTGCTTTTCTTGATATATATATAAATCTAGAGATTTGAAGTGCAGGGTATATTTTCAAAATTTGCAGGGAATACACTACTTGGAAGCATTGTAAACCGTGGAGAGGACATTATAAAACTTGAAAAAGAATTAACAAGTTGGTGGAGTGGACAGATAGATGTATGGTGAAGTTCGATGCAAAGAAGTGAGAGGTGAAACATCGTGGGAGAAACAACACGGAGAGACAATATAGAAGGTATGATTCTAAAGTGTGTGCAGAAGCAGTAAGAGCTAGGTATATATTTGTATAAGTCATTAAAGAAGACAGGACACGTGGAGAGTGTAATCAATAAAGCATGCGGTATCTCAGGATTATCAATACAGTCATAGAATACAAGAACATGAACACTGTTGTAGCTGCCTCAGAACCGCACACCATACTCAGCTGAGGTCCAACTAATATCTGAGCACATGAAGGATGTGAATGCATTGGAAAGTGAGAAGAGCTTTGAGATGCTGGAAAAGTTAGGACAGTTTTCCTTGCAGCAGTGAAGGCTAAGATGAGTTTTGATTGAACCTCTCAAAGTCATGACAGAGTAGATGCTTTTCCCATTCATAAATTGATCAAGAATGAGACGGTATGGACCGAAGGGTCTGTTTCCGTGCTGTATGAAAAAAAAAATTGACTTGCAAAGAAGTAAATGTGATGAGAGAAGATATTTTAATGCAGTGGGTGGTTCAGATCTGGAATGCACTGTCTAGAAATTGGTGGAAGCTGGTCAACAACATTTAAGAGGGCATTAGATGATTGGTTAAAGAGAGATAAGGTGCAGTGTTATGGGAAGAAGGTGGGAGTGACATTAAGTCATAATGCTCATTCAGAGAGCTGGTGTAAACATGATAGGCCAAATGGCCGCCTTCACCATGGTAACAATTTTATGAGTGCATTAGAGACAACTAATTCAGAGCAACACAAGGCAGATGTGTCAATGGTTCCATAATCTTTACCCCTGGCATAGTAAAACTTTCCAGTCAAACTCCAGTCAGCCTAAGATTTCAACTAAGCAAGATTTTCAGATCATTCTTAATCACTATCACTAGTAACAGATTGGGTATTCGAAGTCCCAATGCAAGGAAATATTGCTCGAGTCTGAATGTCAAATTTTATTTCATTTTACTCTTACAAATGTTGTCCTTGTCCACCAAAACAAGCTGTTATTGTTAAATCTCACAGGATTATCCTTCAAGGATTTTTTTTAACTCCCTTTTTCCGGAGGTCTGATTGGCATAAACAACCTCAAGACAAAGTAAGTAAAGGGAAAAAAAGAGAGAAAAGAGAAGTGGTCAGAGCAAATGAGCTCAGGAATCCTACTCCATCGCCATCTTGATGATATTTTTAAAGGTTCCCAAATCCTCTTGATTTGGCGAGAAACAAATCCATTAAACAGCCTCACTCCATAAATTCTACCATTTTCCGATTTTCAGCATTCACAACATTTTTGATTTTACATCAATGTTTAACTCACTGCCATTTCTTCACCAGGAATTCCCACCTTTGGAGAAGTCATGGTTTTCCTCTCAAAATTTACATTTGCTTCCTTTATCATTGTTCAACTTTATTGCTTTCAGCCTTCTTTCTTGTGTTAGATCAGATATCCAGCAGAACTCCAGCCAAGTGTCTTTCCTCAGCAACCTGCTCCAACTCTTGAGTGACTTCACATGGATTTCAATTGAACCTCCATCCTTCATGTTTCAGATCACCCACAATTACAGGTATTTAATTTGGGACTAAGGTGAGATTTTGTTTTGCTTAAACGATGTTGGAATAATCCACCCAAGGGTGTTGTGGATTGTGGATGCTCCATATTTGAATGTATTTAGGATGAGAAATCTTGGAATTGCGGGATATGTGGGAAGGTGAGAAAGGTGTAAGAGAACGAGGCTGAACAAGGGTCACTAATAAGGGATGGGAGCAGGACCAGACTGTATGTCCAGGCTATTTACTGTGCTTTGAAGCACTGCATTTACCTATCCGGAGATTCAAAATTATGCTCTTAACCACTCCGTTCAGCAACACCATCCTCTATCACAAAGCTGTCTATATTTCCTTTCATTCTTGGTCTCATTAATACTTCAAAAAGAAAATTCTTTTTCTTGTCAGGGATCATGAGCATCAAAATCTTCTAAAGAGCCATACTGGATTCAAAACATTAACTCTGTTTCTCTCTCTACAGATGTTGCCAGACCTGCTGAGTTTCTCTAGCATCTTCAGTTTTCCAGCATCCACAGTATGTTGCTTTTATTTATACAGATAAGCATAGATAAAATGTAGCAATGTGCTGCACCAGCCAGCCTAGGTTAATCTTGCAGTAGAGCAACGGTTAAGATATTATGTTCACGTTCAAATTAACACTAAAAACAGTCACGAAAGAAATAATAAACTGAGTCAAGAGGCAGTCTAACGTTTTCTTTATTAATGGGATTCCACAAATACATTTAGCTTCCTACTGTAGTTTTAGTTACTTGGTCAGGCAGTTCAGAAAAGCCTCCAAGCACACAATAGGAAGATTTCCCAACAACATAGAAATTCATTTATTTGTATCAACACGAAATATAGTATTTTACTTCTCTCTTAATAAATTGTACAGCGTTCTAAAATGGAAAATGAGCTATATTTATACAGTTTGCTAATGGACCTGTGTTGTATGTTGCTCAGATATTCAGTCCGGGTGTCATCTTGGAGTTGGAACTCATACACATTTCATCCCCATTGATGGTAAAGTAACAGTCTAATGTTTCAAAGTTGTTTTGCACTAAAAATAAATCTATAATTAAGAGTAGACTGCATGCAGAAAATAACTTCAGCAATGAAAGGACAAAAAAGTCCACTTTACACTTCATGAACTAAGAATAAAACTGAACATAACATTTGAATCATATTGGTTTCACTGTTTACAAATAAAGAACCAAGGCGATTTGACAAATTACTGATCTGTTAATCTGAAATCATCCTGGTTTTTGTATATTAAGATATATGAATTTTCAAAAAGCATTGTTCAGTCCTCGACTGGCATAAAATTGGTTGCTTAAATATAAATAGAATTTAATCCTCTTGAATGCCCTTTCTTTGGGTCACCAAGAATTTCTATACAATTTTTAAAGTCTAATTCTGAGATCACTAGCCTTAGTCACATACAACAATCCTCATAACAAGAATTCTTAATCAAAAACACCACACTTCTCAACTGTTTTGAGCAATCAAAACATCTTCAGAACAGAAGCTCCTCCAATTTTTATAAAGTACAGAACGGTGGCTCAGTGGTTAGCGTTGCAGCCTCACAAAGCCAAATCAGATTATAGTCCAATAGATTTATTTGAAAACAGAGATAGTAAGAACTGCCAATGCCGAAGTCTGAGATTACACAGCGTGGAGCTGGAGGAACACAGCAGGCCAGGCAGCATCAGAGGAGCAGGAAAACAGATGTTTCGGGTCGAGACCCTTCTTCAGAAAGGGTTCCGACCCGACACATCAGCTTTCCTGCTCCTCTGATGCTGCCTGGCCTGCTGTGTTTCTCCAGCTCCACACTGTGTTATCTTATCCGAAAACACAAGCTTTCGGACCCTCGCTCACCCTCCTTCAGGTGTTAGCGAGAGAGGTAGTGTCAGACACAGAATTTATAAGTAAAGATCAAAGGGTCATACCATTGATCAGGAGGTACTAAACAAACCTAAGATGCTGTTAAATCTTTAATCAGTTAGAAGGTTTTAATTGATTAATATGTATATGTAAATCCCCAAATTCCTTTCAAGTCATGGTCCTGAGAGACCAAGAGGTTTTATCAGTGTAAAGAAGAGGTTTGTTTTGTATATTCTCATCAATGGTATGAACCTTGATCTTTTAATTCTAAATCTCTGCCTGATACTACCTCTCTCATTAACACCTGAAGAAGGACTGAAGCTCCGAAAGCTTGTGTTTTCAAACAAACCTGTTAGACTATAACCTGGTGTCGTGTGATTTCTGACTTTGTCCACCCCAGTCCAACACCGGCACAACCACATCATCACAGTGCCAGGGATGTGGGTTTGATTCCAGCCTCGGGTTACAGTGTGGAGTTTGCACGTTCTCCCCATGTCTCTGTGGGTTTCCTCCTATAGTCCAAAGATGTGCAAGTTAGGTGGATTGGCCATGCTAAATTACCCATAGTGTTCAGGGATGTGTAGGTTAGGTGCAGTAGCCATGGGAAAATGCAGGGTTGGTCGAATGGTCTGTTTCCACACTGTGGGAATTCTATGATTCTATACTTGATCAGTCATTGCCAATACTTCCATTCTCTGGCAAACTTGTATACCATTGTTCTGAATTCCACTAAAAAGGAGTAATCACAAATGTAAAGCAATGCTGTTCTGTATCTACTACTTCCAAATCTATGTTGTCCAATCTAACTTTTTGACTTGTCCATATCTTGGTTGAAAACACCTCCCATACACTTAAAACAAATGTAACTGACAAAGATTGCTACCATTCAGAAACTGAAGAAGGGCGGCACGGTGGCACAGTGGTTAGCACTGCTGCCTCACAGCACCAGGGACCTGGGTTCAATTCCAGCCTCGGGCAACTGTCTGTGTCTGCGTGGGTTTCCTCCCACAGTCCAAAGATGTGCAGGTTAGGTGGATTGGCCATGCTAAATTGCCCATAGTGTTCAGGGAGGTGTAGATTAGGTGGGTTATAGGGGGATGGGTCTGGGTGGGATGCTCTGAGGGTCGGTGTGGACTTGTTGGGCCGAAGAGCCTGTTTCCACACAGTAGGGATTCTATGATATGATATGATGATAAAACTCTGCTCAGTTTTGTCACCATCTATATGTTGTCTTTTCATTGTAACAGTAGTTAGGTTGTTTCAGCTTGCTTGTATAGAAAACTGTTGTTAGATAAAAATGCTAATAAAAACAAATTAATTCTCAATTACAGTATTCAATTATTTGCACAATGAACAAAACCAATTGCGCAATGTAAAAATGGGATCTGTTTAAAAAACAGCAAAATTTTGAATTTCTTTTGCATTAGTTAACTAACCATAATTATGATTGCATGTGGTAGCAGCTCACATTTCAGATAACATTCATACCCGACTGCACTGTTTCTTATTAGCGTTTACATTCTTAAGTCTTTACACCACACACCAAATTCATATTTAACTCTACTATGAAATCTTTTTTGCTTGCGAGCTAAAAAGCTACACCCTCACACCCAAAGCTTCCAATATTTTTAACAGCAGTAGAAGTAAACAGTTAACTTAATAGACCCATAAAAATACAGTCAGCATTATTTGATGATTTTAAAAACTTTTAATCACAAGGTAAAAGAGGCCATCATAGAATAGAAAACATGTTGAGTAACTTCTCTTTCAAAATGGTAAACACTGCTCTTCAATTTCATGAAATGAATTCCTGTTGTGAAAACAAAAAGAGAAGAGTTTGGTGAATTTCAATACTGCAGACCAGTCCTTACCTTTTATATTCCAAACATACTTAAATATTTGTATTTAAGTTTATACATTTCCACATTTTACTCTTCCTACAAGCTTTCTAAGAAATAAGGACCATGATGTTGTGTGGGTTTGAGACAATTGAAGATAATAATGTTAACTTACCTGCTTTACAGTTTCCGGCCCTTTTCAATGAAAACAGTCTGCAATTCTCTACCAGGTGAACTAAGTTTAGGATCTTTCAAAAGGCCCAGTATTGGATAATCAAGATACCTATATTGGGGAAATAAAGGTAAGAATTTATCCTTCACAATCCTGAGTGCATATTACATGAAACAAACAAGTATTGAAATATATATTTTTAATTTTTTATTTCCTGCAAACTTTGGATTTTTTTTTAAGATCTATAATAGCAACTATTACCTTGGGAATTTTTTTTGGGCGATTAGAAATATGTAGCCAATTTTCTTTAGACCACTGTCAGCTAACTGTATACACAAAGTGCAATATGATGAGGCAGCACATCATCCAGAAAAGACACAGCTACTCCATATGTGATTTTGACCGCAGAGTAAGATCTCAACTAAGACAACAGCACATAATTATGTACTTATTCAAAGCCATTACTAGATAAACATGGCTGCCATTTCTGTTACAGATCTTTGTACTCTCATTGCCTGCTTGTCCTCCCATATTTTATTTGCTCCTCAAATTTACTGAGATGAATGACAGAAGAGAAGTTTGTTTGCATAGCAACACTACCTGCATGGTCCACACAGCATTTTTCATTGTCACATTCAAGAGGGTATTGGATGATTATTTGGACAAATAATGTGCAAAGGTATGGGGACAGAAAAAGACAGGAAACTGGCACTAGGTAATGACGATAATTTGAAAAGTTGGGGCAGATATGATAGGCCAAAAGGTATGCTTCTGTGTTATAATACTGTGATTCTGCCCACACTAGTGAACAATTGTGTGTGCACTGATTTAAGAAATAGATGTCTAACAAACTTACTAAATATTAAGTTATTTAAGTGCCATAGAAATAGTGCACTTTCTACTTTTCTGCTTGCAAGCATGTTGTTTCTATTGACATGAATAAGATAGTTTCATCAAGCTCTTAACAGGCCTAGATATAATTCCATGCCCAGGTCTTTCTAAGTTTCCTGGACCTAATCAAAAGGAGTCTAGTCCATATATTTAAAACAAATTGGCTGTCAGTAGTAAAATATTCATACAAAACACAATTAAATGAAGAGATCGCATGTAGTTGGTATCTTTTTTTATGAAAATTGAATGGATGATTGTCATAGAAACCCCCCAGAAGAACTTAAATGGGCAGCCAAGGAAGTGAAGACACGTTGCAGGGAGAGTCCCTGAGGGGGATATATCCTAACTTTGGCCTAACATCTCAAACTAGCTGAGGGGGAATTAGAAGTGATTATTACCATGAGTTACAGAGATCAAACGTCCTTTTCCATCCCTAACCTGGGATCAATATATTGCATTTGAACTGTTGCACTAGTGTTTCACAATAAACCACTTAAAATTGTTTGTACCTCCAGCTCTTTTTTAACCTAAGTAATCTATAACTCCTAATCCAATTTTACAGGTATTACTTTAGAAGTTGGGCTAAGTAAATGTATTTCTACCCTATGTTGGTTTAAAAAGGATGCATGTGTGTCTCTCAAACTTGGTTGAGTTTTTTGAGGACGTAACCAAAAGATTGAGTGCAGAGTGGTAGATGTTGTCTTTATGGACTTAAGTAAAGTCTTTGACAAGGTTTCACATGGTAGACTGATTAGTACAGTTAGATTACATGGGACTCAGGGACAGCTTGCCAACTGGATACAAAATTGGCTTGACAGAAGGACACAGAGGGTAGTGGTGGAGAGTTGTTTTTCAGGTTGGATGTCTATGACCACTGGTGTACTGCACAGATCAGTACAAGGTCCATTGTTGTTGTCTGAGATTATAAAGGGATCTTGATCAATTGGGCCAATAGGCTGAGAAGTGGCAGATGGAGTTTAATCTGGATAAATGCAAGGTATTGCTTTTGGTAAAACAAAGGCAGAATTTATGTAGTTAATGGTAGGCCCTCAGTAGCGTTGTCAAGCAGAGACACAGAGGGGTTCATAGTTCTTTAAAAGCTGCGTCACAGGTAGACAGGGTGGTTAAGAAAGCATTTAGTGTGCATGCCTTCATTGCTCAGACCATTGAGTATAGGCATTGAGGTTGTACAAGACATTGATGAGGCCATTTTTGGAGTATTGTGTACAGTTCTGGTCGTTCTGCTATAGGAAGTATATTATTAAATTGGAAAGGGTTCAGAAAAGATTTACTGTGTTGTTACCAGGACTGGAGGGTTTGAGTTTTCAGGAGAAGCTGGGACTTCTTTTTCACTGGAGCTTATGAGGTTGAGGGCTGACCTTAGAGGTTTATAAAATAATGAGGGCCATAGGTAAGGTGAATGGCAGGTATCTTTTTGCTAGGGTGGTAGTGTTCAAAACTAGGGGGCACATTTTTTTTTAAGGTGAGAGAAGAAAGATTTAAAAGGGACCTGAGGGGCAGCTTTTTTCACACTGGGGGTGGTGCATATATGGAATGAACTGCCAAGCAAGTGGTACAGTCACAACATTTAAAAGACATTTAGACAGGTATATGAATAGGAAAGGTTTAGAGGGATATGGGTCAAACACAGGAAGTGGAAGTAGTTTAGTTGGTCGGCATGGACAAGTTGGACTGGAGGGTCTGTTTCCGTGCTGTATGACTTTAACTCTATTAAATTGAATAGAATTTGATATTAGATTGAAAAATGTATGCTGTTGAGTTCTAAACAAAATACAAAACATTATTTGAAACCATTTTTTTTCCCTTCCCTGCATCAGTGGGCAACAACTTTACACAGTGTGTCCTTAACACAACAAATTAAGGTGTCAACATGAGTATTAATGAAAAGAAATACTGGGACATATGGCAAAAAAAATTATCAAACAATTTTTTTGTTTTAGTTCACTCATGTTTTACCCTCAAAGATTGTGGTGAGCTTCCTCCTTGGGGTGTAGGTACACCCACAATGCTATTAGGGTAGGGTTCCAAGATTTTGACGCAGCAACGATGAAAGAATAGTGATATAATTCCAAGTAAGGATGGTCTGTGACTTGGAAGGGAGCTTTAGGATGGTGGTGCTCTGACATATCTACTGCCCTTGTCCTTCTAGATGGTTGGTAGAAGACACTGGGTTTGGAAGTTGCTGATGGAGCTGTGCTGCATTACTGCACATGGTACACAATGCCACTGTTCATTGGTGGTGAAGGATAGGATGTCAAACTTCTTGAGTATTGCTGGAGCAGCAGCGATCCAGAAAAGTAGGAGTGTATTCCATCACACTGCTGGCTTGGGCCTCGTAGATGGTGGATAGGCCTCAGTGAGTCAGAAGGTGAGTTGTTTGTCTCAAAATTTCAGTTTCTGAGCTGCTCTTTTAGCCACTGTATTTAAGGCTGGACCAGTTTAGCTTCTGGTTAACGGTAACTTTGGGATATTAATGCAATTCAGTGATGGTAATGCCACTGGACGCTTTGAAGGTTCCAGGCGTTAGCGAATTGTTCAGGGGAACCTTGAATTACCTGGGCAATTCCCTCAGTATCTCAGGCAACTCTCATCTATACTGGAATGACAACTGTATGGTCATCAGAAAAGCCGGGCCAATGTGATCACAACTTAACATCCATACTACTGATGGACAGGGAGCTGGAATACTTGGGCTATCATGTCTATCACGATTAGCACACACTGATGAAATTGTATTTATGTGTTAACAACAATGGAGGGTTCATTACACATCAACAAAAGAGCTTCATTTATACAATTCCTATGGGTTTTCATTTGACATGTTTTGCATCAATTTCAGTGTTGTGACAATACGTCATTAATTTATTTAATTGTTCAAAGATCATATTGATGGCAACTACAGAGACAAAGTTAATACAGTTTATACATTCAAATGTATTATGTCAAAACCGTTTGAACTGATTTTCCTGTCTGCAATCCATTTGTCTGTCAGTGACAAACCAGTAATACCCAAAATGATATTGTGCTTTCTAAATAATGTTAGTCAAATGACTTACCGCTTTGTAATGATGGTGTGTGTCACATTCTTGCCTGTCTCACGTGACAAAGATTTCAGTCTCATGATTTCCTGAGAGAAAGATTAAAAGGGATAAGAGTTTTCTGATTAAGTCTGAGATTTCGTAAGCATGATTATTTATACTCCAGTCCTCTTACTATGTGCTCTTCACGTTCAACAATTGCTATGTGAGTCTTGCTGGCAATAACCTACCAATAAGATACCCTTTTAAAGAAATATTATTTTAGACAAAATCCTGACATTAAATTGCCTTCCAAATTGAGAGCTTACATCTCAACTATTGTTTCAAATAAGCAACCCATGCCAGCTTAACCTGAATAACATCTAGATTCAGGCTGACAAAATAGCAATTATATTCGCACCTCCATACAAGCTGAGTAATTACCATTGCTAATGTGAGAGAAGTCCAGATATCTTCCCTAACCAGCATGTTACTGACCCCAGCATCTTGGGTGTAAGCTACATCCACACCACAGTTGCAAGAGGGGCAAAGACTTGGTGCTGATTTTAAAAAAATGCTATGCCTGGCTTGGAAGCATTTTTATTGATAATTGAAGTGATTTAGAAAAGC
The DNA here is from genome assembly GCF_021869965.1 of Rhincodon typus. NCBI lineage: Eukaryota > Metazoa > Chordata > Chondrichthyes > Orectolobiformes > Rhincodontidae > Rhincodon > Rhincodon typus. Next base: position 47,918,784 of record NC_063345.1, read on the forward strand.
CACCATTCATTAAAATTCCTTGTGCAATTCTTGCCGGACCGATTCTTACATTAATCTGATCCTGGCTAGTTTCATAAACTTAGAAAATTTCTGCCATTAATCCTTTTATATACTTTGTATAATGTTTCTTTTTAACAATTTTAATACCATTTAACCCTTTTCCATTTTAAGTGTCAGCTGCTGAATGCTGCCTGAAATTACACTTTCACTCTGTAGTTGGTGTTAATTCATAAATTAGCATAGTTTTGTTACACTAAATCAATTGTCTGGTATTAGAAATAGCCATGAACAAGTTGTTGTCTAAACGTTTGGCTTGAGCATTCAGTTTCCACAAAAGCATGCTAGGTTTTGTGTTACCATGTGCTGACAAATCACAAATTCCCCAATATTAACAAGTTACCTGCCTACTGAGATTATGCATCAAATGACATCAGAAATTCTTTCAGTCCTCTACCAGAGCCACATAAACTATTAATTCTGTCACTATTCTCTTTATAATAAGTCTTTTCTTTGATCTCAGCATCAAACCTGGATCTCTTCATTCTTCGCTCAGCTTGACACTGCCATTAAATCAAACAGAAGCCACATGATTTACCTACCTCATTCTTTTGTCTAATGATGGCATCCTTCTCACTTAGGCTATTATTGTATTCTGCCAATTTACTTTTCAAGGTGCTATCTTGTCCTGAAATTATTTCACGTTTCATGCTGCTGATTTGTGCCTGAAAGAAACAAATAATTTATACCTTAACAAAAGTCCAATTCACAGCTCATATCCAAACAATCAGCCTGCTCCCTAAAAGGGAATAACGCATTGAATACACAGTGTGGAGCTGGAGAAACACAGCAGGCCAGGCAGCATCACAGGAGCAGGAAAGCTGACGTTTCGGGTCGGAACACAGAAGCCATTAATGAATTGAAATGTGTAATGAGAAATTTGAGTTTGAAGCATATCAGGACAAGGAATCACTGATGACAGATGGTTAGTTCTTGGTATTTTGTGTGGGAGTTTGTAAAGTCAGAGGGGTCCAATGTGGGATTTTTGGGGATGGGATTAACGTTGGTGGCTCTGAAATAGAAGGATGCAGTACTTGAGATGAAGGTAACATATCCGATAGCATGGTAGCCAGTAGGATAGTCCAGGTTTTACTTTGCAAGAAATGAGTATTAAATGTACGTATTCTAATACTAAATAAAAATCATTACAATCCGAATAAGTAAGGTTGGAAAGAAAAGCACCTCACTTGCAAATTCAGCACAGGACATAAACCTTGAACAAGTCCAGAGCAAATCAGGCTAGAGGATGTGTTTTATTGAGACAATGGCACTTAATGAGGTGCCATAGTCCTTGACCCAGCAGGTAAAAAGGAGTTTGTGGGGTGAAGGAGCCCACCCATGTGCCTGGCAACTGCCCCAAAGATCAGATACGAGTGTGGGTGAGACCTCTGCTGCTTCCATATCTTTGTTTGCCACATTACCAGCATCTGTTTTTACAGGGCTTACGTTACCCTTCACTATTTATTCTGTTAAGTCTTTTTGTGGTGATGTTAATTGGTTAGTGTGAGTGAGTGAATTCTATAACTGAAAAATAAAACAAGATCATTGTACCGTGCTGTGCACAAAAATATATGACCTGAAATGGTGTTGAAGCAGATTCAAAAGTATCTTTTAAAATGGAAGAGCAATTTCCAGTTAAGGCTTAAAAAGAATGGTGATCATGTTATATTAAGAACATTGACTGCAAGAAAATGATTTGCATACCCTCAAATAATCAATTTCCTTGTCCTTTTCTTCACGCAGTTTGTTGACCATTTCATAGTAGTTATTAGATATTTCTGTGCTAAATATGGAAGTGGATGATTTGCTTGATGGGCTCTTGGACAGCTGTAAATATCAAAACATAGTCCGCATTAAGTAAGCTTTTCATGCACGACTGTTGTGTGCCAATTCAACAAGGTTCAACTCATCTGCAATTATACCTTCAGTGTGTTACATCAATTGCTTAAAATAGTAATACTGCCACAGAAAGTATATAGTACCTGTTTCCCAACTCGTTTATCAAATTCAGATCATTGTATGGACTTCATTTTAATTTTTCTATTGGATGTATTGACAAAATTGAAGTGACAATAGTTTCTTGTATTTCTCCCCTTCAGCCTGGATAAAAGCTGCCAATAGATGCAATGCATTGTGGTTTTGTCCAGTTTTGCGATTAAGTAATTTTGACTCCTGTGTTTATCACCCATCTGTAACTATCCATAACCCTTGAAAATTCTCCTCAACTGCGATTATCCAGTTCCACCAACCTGTTACCTGCCTGGTTATGTTTAAGGCACACTCCAGATGGACAAGTTGTTATTTCCCTTTTATTTACGTACAAGTAAAAGTTAGAATGATTCCTTTCTAGGGAACTTTGCACTCATTTCCCACGAGTTGTGATTAAGTCACATCCTTACTGGATAGTCTAGACTAGTAAATTCTTCCTCCAACAAAACAGATAAAGATGTATTGAAGCAATTTAAAATCAATAATGACAATAGTGCATCTGTCATTTTAGAAGCACTATGCCTTCATTAACAGGATGTTGTGATAATTCCTTAACTTGCAGTGATTCAGATAATCTTCATTTTTTTTTTTAAAAAGAAGCTGCTGATGGAAACAACTGTAACAAAAGCTAACACTTCTTCTTTGATCCTAGAAGTTACTCTGAGGTACCAGAATCCACTGCGATAGAAAGGACAGACAGTATCTCCTGTGTCGAACATGATTTTGGGCTATGCCAGGTTTCTGTAGAAGTGATAACACTTCCCTGCCAGCTGCCAATAAAACTATAGTAGTCTAATAATGGGCAGATTTGGGTGTATCACCGTCAGAAAATAACAAGCTAAACATTGAGGACATCTCCGAACGTATTTCCCAGCCAAGATTTGGAGATGTCAGATGTTCAAAGATGTCGTGCTACACAGCATGTGACAATTAGTGTTAAATATTAGCAACTGAGAAGAGTTTACAATCCTTACACTAAGGGGGAAAGATAAATAACAAAGTTATTCTTCAAATAGTCACCATGATTGGTTTCTCATTGTGATGATGGTACCTGCTCTTATTATCTTCTAACATAGAATTAACATCTGAAATAGGGTTGTGCTATTCAGTGAGACCATTATTTCTAACAACAAAATAGAAAGAGATTAAATGCACTTTCCCAAGGATCTACTGTAATACCAACTTGAAACATGTTCCCGTGTCAATTATGTGGTGCAGTAACTCCTTAAATGCAATGCAAAAAGTCATTTTTCAATGAGGTCAGGATACCACATTACTTTGAAAGCTTATCCAGATTTTTTTGGTATTCACATTAAATACAATACCCAATTTTATCAAGATGGAGCAGCGTTCCTTGGAAGTGTAGCTGTGAAAAATGAATTTTGTTATTCATGTTCTTTATTTCTTTGCCTGTTTAAATCAACTCTAATAGAGATTTGCCAGTTGATTCTTCCTTTCTAAATTGATTGAATCCTCAGTTCAGTATAATCCCAATGTCTTGTATTCAAGTGCATTTACATCTGCTAAGTATTCTTAAAAAATGGATCAACATATTCCAAAAATGACCTGATTTATATCTGAAATAGAAACAAAGTGCTGGAGAAACTCAGCAGGTCTGGCAGTATCTGTAGAGAGACAAAACAGCATTAATGTTTCCACCTTCTTCGTTAACCGAGGATTCCCCACCTCCGTTGTCGACAGAGCCCTCAATCAGGTCCGACCCATCTCCTGCAGTTCCGCCCTCACCCCTTCTTTTCCCTCCCGAAACAGCGATAGGGTTCCCCTTATCCTCACCTACCATCCCACCAGCATCCATATCCAGACGCCATTTCCGCCACCACCAGACACACATTCCTCTCCCCTCCCCTGTCCGCCTTCTGCAGAGACTGTTCCCTCTGGGATACCCTGGTCCACACCGCCTTCACCCCCAACACATCCCCACAGCCCTACGGCACCTTCCCCTGTAACCGACAAAGGTGCAACACCTACCCATTCACCTCCTCCCTCCCCAGAATCCAAGGGCCCAAACATACCTTCCAGGTGAAGCAACACTTCACCTGCACTTCCCAGAATCTGGTCTTCTGCATTCGCTGCTCACAATGTGGTTTCCTCTACACTGGGGAAACGAAGCGTAGACTTGGCGACCGCTTCATAGAACATCTATGTTCTGCTCGCAAAAAAGACCCTGAACTACGTGTTGCCTACCACTTTAACGCACCATCCTGCTCCCTGGCCAACATGTGTGTCTCTGGCTTGCTGCAGTGTTCCAGCAAAGCCCAATGCAAGCTGGAGGAACAACACATCATTTTCCGCTTGGGGACCCTACAGCCCTCCAGACTCAATATTGAGTTCAATAATTTTAGGGCCTAAACTCTCCCATGTCCCAGCCCCCTATTCCCACACACCAGGCCTTGTTACCACATAGCCTGCCATTACACACCCCCTGTTGTTAGTCACTAACAGTCCCCATTAACAACTACTCACCCTCCCAGCCTGATCGTTAGCAACTCCTTTATCTGTCTAACCGTCTCTCTCTCTCTTTGGGCTCTATCCTATTGTTTACTCCCTACCCCACCTCACTATTTTCTGCGTATAAACTGATGTTTTCCCAGTCACTATCAGTTCTGAGGAAGGGTCACCAGACCCGAAACGTTAACTCTGTTTTTTCCTTCACAGATGCTGCCTGACCTGCTGAGCTTTTCCAGCAACTTTGTTTTTGTTACTGATTTACAGCATCCGCAGTTCTTTCGGTTTTTGTTAATGTTTCAAGGTTCTGCAGAAGAATCATAGCCGATTCAATGTTAACTTTGTTTCTCTCTCCCCAGATGCCACCAGACCCGCTGAGTTTCTTAAACATTTTCTGTGTTTATTTCAGATCTCCTGCATCTGCAGTATTTCAGTCTTATTTGATTTATATTTGACCTTTTGTTCAGAAACAGGCTGAAGATGTGCAGCGCGTATCCAGTGTTTTTGAATTAGCAGAACTAAAATACATTCAGAAAATGTAACATTAAATAATCCACTTGTTTCAGTGAATGAGGGAGTTTCTGGCAGGAGGCCAGTAAATATAAAAATAGGCACGAAGTTCATGGTTCAAGCGTATCAGAAACTTCTGTGCAAGAACAAATTTGTTGGAACAGAACCAGCATAGGGACAAGAATGTTTGCAAGGTTAAGAGGGTATCATTACGTAATGAAGCAAAACTTGTAAAATGTTTTGAACTGAGATTACTTTCACAAGTTCCTTGTCCCCCATGGCCATTCTTCTGAATTAATATGAAACAGGTGAATGGAAACTTCAAAAGAATTTCCTTTGAAAGTGAGAGAGTGGTTATTTTCTTCAAATTCGGTGTTCCTGAATTTCAATGGTGTTATGTCCATTGTCGTGTGAAATATCCACTGCCTCCTTTCCCATTAGGAGGGATTTCACTCACATGAAAGCTTTTTTGGGCTACAATGTTCCTCTGGAGACATTTTTAATGTAAACATAATTGTAAAAGTGCAAAATGAAATACTATATACTTTTAAAATTACAATAATAAAGATAATGTTGCCATAGTTTACCAGACCACAGGGCTGCTGTCTCAGAGTAATGACTGGTGGTGATTTAACCTGAGGCTCACCATGCTACAGGCGACAGGAGAAGATCATAAGACATAGAAGCAAAAATTAGGCCATACAGCCCATCAAGTCTGCTCTGCCATTCAGTCATGGCTGATAAGTTTCTCAACCCCATTTTCCCGCTTTCTCCCTGTAACCCTTGATCCCCTTGACTATCAAGAACCTACCTATCTCTGTCTTAAATGTACTCCATGACCTGGCCTCCACAGCCTCCTGAGGCAGTGAGTTCCATAGGTTCACCACTCTCTGGCTGAAGAAGTTTCTCCTTAGTGCCATTCTAAAAGGTCATCCCTTTACTCTTAGGCTGTGCCCTCGGGTCCTCGTCTCTCCTATCAATGGAAACATCTTCCCAACATCCACTCTAATCAGGCCATTTGGTATTCTGTAAGTTTCAATTAGATCCCACCCTCATCCTTCTAAACGCCAAAGAGTATAGGCCCAAACGTTCCTCATATGTTACGCTTTTTATTCCTGGGACCATTCACGTGAACCTCCTCTGAATCTGCTCCAGGGCTAGTATATTTTTCCTGAGAAATGGGGCCCAAAACTGCACACGATACTCCAAATGTGGCCTGACCAGAGCCTCAGAAGTGCATCCCTGTTTTTATATTCAAGTCCTCTCAAAATAAATGCCAACATTGCATTTGCCCTCCTAACTACTGACTCAACCTGCAAGTTTACCTTGACAGAGTCCTGGACTAGAACTCCCAAGTCTCTTTGCACTTCAGATTTCTGAATTTTCTCTCTATTTTTCATGCCTCTATTCTTCTTACCAAAGTGCATGACCTCACACTTTCCCACATCGTATTCCATCTGCCATGTCTTTGCCCACCCTTCAACCTGTCCAAATCCTTCTGCAGCTTCCCTGCCTCCTCAATACTACCTGTCCCTCTACATATCTTTGTATCATGTGCAAACTTAGCCAGAATGCCCTCAGTTCCTTCATCTAGATCATTAATGTATAAAGTGAAAAGTTGTGGTTCTAACACTGGCCCTTGTGGAACACCGCTTGTCACCTGCTGCCATCCTGAGAAAGACCCTTTTATCCCCACTCTGCCTTCTGCCAGTCAACCAATCTTCTATCCATGCTAGCACCTGGCCTCTAACACTGTGGGCCCTTATCTTACTCAGCAGCCTCCTGTGCGGCACCTTGTCAAAGGCCTTCTTGAAGTCCAGGCAGATAACATCCATTGGCTGCTCATTACTTCCTCAAAGAATTCTAGCAGATTTGTCAGGCATGACCTCCCGTTGATGAAACCATGCTGACTTTGCCCTATTTTACCATAACTTCCAAATATTCAGAAATCTCATCCTTCACAATGGACTCCAAAATCTTACCTATGACCTGGGTTAGGCTAATTGGCCTGTAATTTTCTGTCTTTTGCCTTATTCCCTTTTTAAACAGGGGTGTCAAGTTAGCGATTTTCCAGTCCTCTGGGACCCTCCCTGACTCTAGTGATTCCTGAAAGATCACCACTATCTCTTCAGCTATCTCCTTAAGAACTCTAGGATATAGTCCATTTGGTCCTGGGTGAATATTCCACCTTCAGGCCATTCAGTTTTTCTAGCATCTTCTCCTTGGTGATGGGCACGATACCTAGGTATGCCTTTTGTCTCTCTCGAATTTTTGGGATATTACTTGTGTCTTCCACCGTAAAGACTGACGTGAAGTAATTATTCAGTTCCTCAACCATTTCCTTGTTCCCCACTGCTATTTCTCCAGCGTCATAATGTCCACTTTTGCCCTTTATATATCCAAAGAAACTCTTCCTTTATATTACTGGCTAGCTAATCTTCTCCTTCCTTATTTCTTTTTTTGTTGCCCTCTGTTAGTTTTTTTAAGCTTCCCACTGCCCTTCACCACATTATATGCTTTCTCTTTTGCTTTTATGCTGTCCCTGACTTCTCTTGTCAGCCAGGGTTATCTCGTCCTCCCTTTAGAATGTTTCTTTTTCCTAGGGATGAATTTTTGCTGTGTCTCCTGAATTACTCCCAGAAACTCCTGCCATTGCTATTCCATTGTCTTTCCTGCTAGGCTCCTCTCCCAGTCAATTCTGCCCAGCTCCTTCCTCATGCCTCTGTTGTTGCATTTATTCAGCAATAATACCATTACCTCTGATTCTATCTTCTTCCTCTCAAACTTCAGAGTAAATTCAATCAGATTTTGATCACTGCCTCCTAAGGGTTCCTTCACCTTAAGCTCCCTTATCAAGTCTGCCTCATTGCACAACACTAAATCCAGTATTACCTGTTCCCTAGTGGGCTCCACCACAAGCTGCTCCAAGTTGAGAAGGAGAGCCCTTTCATGATAACCTCAGGCAGTGCAGGAATTGAACCCACACTTTTGGCATCACTCTGCGTTACAAACCAGCGTACAGCTGGTTTGAGCTAACTGACTGCCTACAATGCCACCATTTAGTTAAAGATTAAAATGTTACCTGCAGCCACCAAATGTTGGACCGAGCAAGTGTACATTAAGGCAGTGATCAAGTAAATGAATAGACTCCTAGAGTAGAAAAGACTTAACTGAATATTTAAGTCAAATAGAGAGAATTATGAGGAAGGTACAGTACCTATTTCTTACCTGTTGTCGGAGTGCCTCGTTTTCTTGCTCCAGTGCACGCTTGCGATATTCCAACTCTTTCACACGGAACTCCTTGTCTGCCTCTGAGTTCCTCAGAGTTAAGATCAACTCCTCAAGTGAACGGTTAGTTGATCCATTCTCTTTAATGGTGTTCTAAACCAAAATGCCAAAAAGAGAAATATTGAGAGTAAAACCATTACAAATCCTTCCGACCCCATCTATCCCCTCTCCCACTGGCACAGTCCATTTATTTATTAAAATTAACACTTACATTAAGTGTATTATACATTTTAATAATAACTGCAGTTTTCACATGAAAATTATTTGCATGATTCTTAATAGCATTGTAAGTTGCCTGTTTTTACATTAATTGCTTGGCCTTTTCTTCGCCAAAAGATGTCAAGGGAAAAATCAAGCAAATTTCACAGCTCAGTTCATTTATTGGCTGGCTAATGAACTGATTGATTAAAAGATGTAAGAAAGCAAAACATTGTAGATGTTGGAAATCATGATTCATGGTAGGGGTATATACAACATTTACAAACCACTATGCAACGTAACAGCAATATCTGATGTTTTCAAATTTTAAAGAAATTAAAGATAAAGTGTCTATATTCAGAACAAATACAAGGCATTAAGCTACTGTGGTTGGGAAGTCATGAGATACAAATTATAATCTAATATGAACACGTGCCATAGCTGCAAAACTGCAATATCGGTTTGCGATGTCCATGATAGGAAATTGAAATATAGAAATTAATCACTACAGGTGTTACAAATGCATTATTGAATGTCACACAATGTTGTTTTATGAAATTCTGCTTAGCCAAAATTTTGAGTTTCTGATTAGTCATCACCAGCTGCATTAGCATCCTCTATTTCACTTAATGACATAAGAAAGACAGGCAATAGACGTAGCTACTGTGCTACTGCTTTACCTGCAGCTGTCTGTTATTCTCTCGTACAGATTCCAAGAGCTGTAAATATTCTGTCACCTGTTGAGATTTAAAACCCAGATCTCTTTCCAGCATTTCCTTGTCTGTTGCAAGTCTCTGTGGAATTAAAAGTAGCACACATTTCTGTCATGTATTGGGGATTTCATTGTACACTTTGTCTCCTTAAAGCTTCTATACCCATATTCCAGCAGACGGAGTCTACAAGTAGACCAAAAAGATCAAATTTAACAGCATTTGCAGTTCTTATTCTTCATGTTCCTTGCTGCATTTGACCTCCTCAATATTAAATTTGAATTCAAACTGTCTTTTTCCCATCAGAAAACAATATGGTTTCCGTGTCTCTTACCCCTGCCCCAACACCAGATGCGAAAGTATATGAATCATAAGAAAACTTGTGTTTAAACATCAAGCATAATACGGATGCCTTTGAAATAGCAGAAGAATTTGTTTCTAAAGAATTTATACAGATTGGCACTTTCTTCAATATTCAGTTCATACATAATGAAGTACACACCTAAAACCATGATTATTAGCAAATGTGAGTTCAAAATTATTTATATTATTATGTAATACAGATCAACAAATTTTGGTGGTCATCTTCAATTTTAGATGTACATGAGCACCCAAATTAAGATTTAAGTTCATAAACATTGTGAATTTTTATAATCTCTTGGACTTACATTTAGGTCATCTTGCAAATGGAGCAGGTCTTCACGGAGGCTGTTAAATGTGGCCAACAGTAGTCTTAGGGACTTGTCCACAGTAATTCTTGACTAAAGATATAATCATGTAAAAGACATTAGTTCAGCAATCTTAACATTTCATGACCAAGGTACAGGATTCTTTAAGCGTAGTCCTGAAACTGAAAACACATGCAGAAACTTGACAACGCCCCAAGACAACAACAATAGGTCAGAAATAATAGCTATTAACCAATCAGATAAAAACAGTGACAAGTGCAAACTAACAGTGCAATGAAGGCAGCATAAATGAATTTTACGCATAATTAATATTAAATATCTTCCTCGCTGCAACAATGATGGTTTGGAGGCTGTGTCTATAAAATGTTGACTGTGCTGTAATAATGACTAAAACATAAAGTAACATCACTTCCAACTGGAGGAGAAATCAGCACTAGAAACTTGAACATTTATCCTTTTAGACATATTCAGTCCGGATGTGTCCTTGGCTCCCAATTTTATGTAGCTGAGTCATACAAATCAGTAAAAGTTCCAGCCTGTGCTGAGGTAGATATTTTCAAATCAACCTAGTTATAGACTTTATTACACACCTCTGGAGCAGATGAGACTTGGCTCAGAGGTATGGACACTACTGCTGCACCATAAGGGTCATTGGGAAAACATATAATAGTGGACGTGAGGAATGTCAGATCAGCCATGATCCTACTGAATGATTGAGCAGGCTCAAGAGGCCAAATGGCCTACTATTTCTTATGGAAATTTGGGTACATGGATTAAGTGCATAATTGCTTTGTGCAAATTTCTGCATTCTTACATCAATCTATTGATTCCTTCTCCCAAATGCACCCTGGCTATTTTCAATAAGAGCCATTCATGAAAACTGTCATTGGACAAGTTCAAATTGGGTCCAAAATTTAAGCTAGAATTTTTGGAGAAGCAAGAGAAAAAGCCATTCTAGCCATTTTAATTGCAATTTTAAAAAAAAATCCTTCACCAGTAGAAGTCACATTAGAAATTGAAAGCTTCCAGAATTTTTCTTCTAATTTGGATGAATAACTGTTGAATGTTTGAAACCAATGCCTCATTTAAACTGTGCAGCAAACTAAAAAGCATTCATGCAGGCTACACACAAGTCAGCCCAAGTGCATTGCCATGCAAAAGCCTTTAAAAGGAAGAGCACACTTAACTAAATTGCCATGCACTGAAAAACACAGTTGGAGAGAATGTTGCTTGAAACTTCAACTTTTGCACTTAAAGAAAGAAATATATACGTGTTCAGTACTTTCTACAGCCTTGGATGATTTGTACCCACTTCAAGTTCCAGCGTGTTGTACAAAGGGACACAACTTTGGATGTCATTTCCTTAATGCAGCCTACAGGAAACTGAACCTATTCATTTGTTAGTTGTGTGACTGATGGCATAATCCAAGCATTTATTTTCCCCATTTGATAGCATGCAGAAGGCAGTAATTTTAATGCACAAGTAATGCCTTTAAGAAGGAAAAATTATTGTTGTTTATCATTCGATTCCCTTACTGTTTATACATGCTCATTAAATTATTTTTAGCACTGTATGTTATTGAAACATATTGGATACTTTGAGAGGCACCACAGGGATTGTAACTCGTTCTTTGATGTACGTAACATACAACAGTAGCTGTACATCTTGGTGATGAAGCTTGAATTAGACAAGAGACATTGAAAACCCCTGCCTCTTTCTCTTTCTATGTTCTTTTCTGAGATGGAGGTAATGTTGGTATTCTGTCCCTAATTGCCCCTGAACTAAGTGGCTTGTCAGGCCAATTCAGAGTCAACCACATTGCTGTGGATCTGAAGTTACATGGAATAGGCAGGAATGGCAGATTTCCTTACCGAAAGAATGTTAGTGAATGATATTAGTGAACCAGATGGGTTTCAACAACGTTGAAAGATCACTGTTATGACAACCTTCCTTTATAAATTCAATTGATAACTCTGAAAATAGTTACATTTGAACCCATATCCCCACAGCATTAGCCTGCAGCTCTAGATTACTAGTTGAGGGTATTCACTAGTCCACCCACCCAATTGAATTACTTCTTTTCAGTCAGATAGTGCTTATATTAAGCAGTGAATAACTGTGTTCTTATGCACAGTAATAGTGTTCTTGCCTCTGGACCAAAGAACCCAGGCTTTGAGTTGGAGTGTGAATGGGGATCAGTTATGAGACAGTGATCGATATAGCATACGGTTTGAGATTTTTTGGAGAATGACACGCAACAATCAGAATAATAAATATCAATTGGCAGACAGCTGACAATGGGTCAAGAACAGATCTGTCAAGATTGCCTGGAACAAGAAGTTGGCAGGAAAAACTGAAGGTGACCCATTATTCACTTTCTAAGAATAGATAGTTTGAATACAGTTGAGGTCTATTCCCTCAAATAAAAAAGGAGGACAATCAAATCCAGAGTCACCTGTAGATAAAAGGACGTAGAAATTAATGTTAGAAAAGTGTGCTTACAAATACAACTGAGAATCAACAAGAGGTTGAAGGTTTAGGGGGAGGTGGAAAAGCAAATAAGAGAGCAGGAGCTATGACAAAACACCAGGAGCTAAGGATTTTGAAGGAACTGACGGGGAGAAATTATGGGGCACTGGCCATAATCTTTGTCTTCTCTGAATGAGGGGGACATGTCCGAAGACGAAAGGATTGCAAATACCTTGCTCAAATAAGGTTGTAACGTAATCTCAGCAATTACAGACCAGCAAGTTTAACTTTGTGGAGTTAAAGCTTCTATAAAACAATTATTCAAGATAGAATTAGGAATGACATGGGAAAAAACGGGTTGATTAGGAAGAGTCAGCGTAATTTTGAAAGGAGAAATCATATTTAATTAACTTGCTGTAGACTTTTGAAGAGGTAACAGAAACTCTTAATGAAGGTAATTCAGTTAATGTGATAACCATAGATTTCCAGAGACATTTAATACAGTGCCACACCACAGATTTCCAAGAAAAGTTATAGGTCACGATATAAATAGCAACATGGACACCATAATGGCTGAGTGATAGGAAACAGAGAGTAATGATCAATCATATTTTTCTGGCTGGATGAAGGTTTAAGGTGGAGTTCCCCAGCGTAGTACTGAGATCCTTGCTTTTCCTGATATAACTGGATCTTAGAGTGTAGGGGACAATTTTAACATTTGCAGATTATACTAACTTGGAAGAATTGTAAGCTGCGAGGAGGACAACATAGAAATCCAAAAGGACAGTGGCAAGCTGGGTGAGTGGGTGGATAGGTGACAGTTGAAGTTCATGCAGAGAAAGGTGAGGTGATGCACTTTGGTAGGAAGAATACTGGAAGACAATATAAAATAGAGGGTACAATTCTACATTGTGTTCAGGAACAGAGGGACCTGGGTATGCACGTGCACAGATCATTAAAGTTGGCAGCGACAGGCAAGCAGCAGTTAATAAAGTGAGTATTGTTCTTGGCTTTACTAATAGTCCCACAGAGTATAAGAGCAAGGAGGGGATGTTGAACTTGTACAACACCCTTGTTGGACTCAGTTGGAGTAGTGTGCATAGTTTTGGGTGCCACATTATTGGAAAGATGTGAATGGATTGGACGATGCAGAAGGGATTCACAAGAATGGTTCCAGGAATGAGAAACTTTGATTATAAGGATAGTTTGAAGAAGTTAGGATGATTGTTCTTTCAGAGAAGACAGCTGAAAGGAGATTTGAGAGATTTCAAAAATCATAAGTTAGTTAAATAGAATAGATACGTATGAGCTGTTCCTGCTCGTAAAAGAAAAAAGAGCGAGGCATAGATTTACAGTTGTATGCAAACAAAACAAGAGAAAACATTTTCACTGAGCGAGTAGTTAGGGTATGGAGAGCCTGGAAATGTAGTGGAGGCAGGTTCAAATGAGGCATTCAAGAGGCCATTTAATGATTCTTTGGTTAGAAGTCCGGTGCTGAGATATAGGGAGGAGAAGGCAGGAGATTGTTATTAGGAGATTGCTACTAATGGAATGGCCTCCTTCTGTGCTGTAACAGTTCACAGAATCCATTGTGTCCGGAAAGAGACCACTCGGCCCACTGAGTCTCACCAACCCTCTGAAGAGCAAAGACCCAGAACCGTTTCCTATTCCCGTTACCCTGTGTTTACCCCAGCTAATCCACCTAGCTTGCACATTCCCGGATACGACGGGGCAATTTAGCATGACCAATCCACCCAACCTGCACATCTGTGAACTGTGGGAGGAAACCGGAGCATGCAGATTCGGGGAGAATGTACAAACTTCACACAGACAGTCACCCAAGGCTGGAATTGATCACGGGTCCCTGACGCTGTGAGGCAGCATGCTAACCACTGCACCACCCCTGTGATTCCTCACTGACATTTCTAGAACTGTTATTATTGTTCTCAGTTTTACCTGCAAGAGATAGCGTAAGTGTTGTTTTGTCAATTCAGATAGTCCTTTTGGTATCAAAGCTTCAATATTTTCATTGGCGTCCTGGAAAATAAAAGCACTCTTTAGGATTTGATAAATGTTAAAAACATATTTGCATCTTCATGAGTCTAAATAGCCAAAAATCTCCATAAAAGATCTGCTTGAAAACATCTGAGCAGAAACTCAATTACTCTGCATCTAAAAATTCCAGCATGAATATTCTAGCAAAATAAAGGATATGGAAACCTTTTCATCATCTCCCCCTAACCCAACTTGTATTTAAGGTTCCACTCAGCTCTTCAGCCTGCAAAATGGGTAATAGTTTCTTTACTGTTAGGAGGTATAGGTCAACACCAAAGGGAAGCAGAATATTCGATTAAACCAAGTTTGTTTTGCACATTGTTTTATTCATCTGTGAATTCCATAGTGCTGAAAAGACACCTAAGACCAAGGCCAGTTTCTTCCATTCTGACCTCTTTTTGGTTCTTTGCTTGTCATCTTCCCTATTGTTGCCAGCTTTCAGGAGATAGTTCTGTATCCCAAGCTAATTTGTTTTTTTTTGTGTGGCTTTCCATGACTCCATTGAATAAAGTATATAATCTGAAATCTTCATTAAACTTGCTGAATTTTAATACTTCTGTCACCCGAGTGTGAGATTACTCCATGTCCAAGTCAAATTATTTCCATTATTAGCATCGGCTTTCTGTTCTCTAATAATAGATTTGTTCAGTATATTTCATCTCCGTTTCATGAGCTTCACATCCTACACTCATCCGTTCCACTTTTCTGTAATCCAATCTCGTACAAATCGCACCATTTGACCTATTGTTCCCTAAGCCTTGATTCCCTGTCAGGCTGGTGAGTGGAGAGGTGTAAGTTCAGCTTCCTGGGTGTTTTATAGTACAAGGTGACCAGTAGCCTGTGAGTCAGTGGGTAAGAGACTACTGGGACAGTACGCTACCTCTCCGGTCTGCTGCTGGCACCTGCCTCTATTCCCTGAATGTGTTTCAGCCTCTGTGAGGACTGACAATCCAAATGGAAAATTTCAGTAGGATTCTGCTGAGTAGCCTTATAGGCCATGTCATTGTCCTAATAGGCTGCTTACCATTTGGGCCGCTACCACTCGGTCCACCCATCCTGCTAGATCAAATGGCCAGAAGACAGGAAACACGCCAGCAATCCAGCTCACCACTTTTCAACGTCAATCTTCCAGTTCCTCCTCCCTCAGATGGGAATGGAAGACTACGTCCTCTGAGTGGGCATTAAGGTGGAGACAAGAAATACAATTTGGACAGCTCGAAACTAAGGGCTACATTTTCGGTTGGGTGACTCTGGAGGCCTTAGAAGTGGCAGGTGAGACTCTGGGTTCTCTGCCCCCAAGCCCCTCACTGGCAATTTTTGATGATGCAGGACAAGGGTACAGATCGCCAGCCCACACCCTGCACTCCCAAACAGGCCAATTCCATTAAACGGTTAGGAATCCCTTCAATGACAACCACCTTGATAAAGGTAGGTCAGCTTCTCAAGGAGAAGTGGTCTTATTCCCTGTGAACTGTGTCAATCAAAACAAATGGCCAGCCGTTGATTTGTCCAGATGGCCTCCTTATTAGAAACTGTAATTTTGTTTGTGCCTTTCTTAGACCTTAATTTTCCTTCTAGCTTCCTTATTCTTTTATGGAATCCTCTCTTCACCACAAATGCTTTTCATTGACATGGTTTCACTTTGTACCCGACTCCTCCTCTTGTATTTAAATTTATCTAATCATTGATATGCTGCATTTCTTTAGTTCACTGAATAAACTGGATAATGGATCTCCTACTATCCTAGCAAAATGGGTTTTCCTTCCTGTCCATTTTTGCATCGCTTTTTTCTGCCCTTAAACAAAGATTCCCTTTAGAAGGCCAGGAATACTAGATTGGAGAGACAGAACTAAAAATATAAATGTAGACATTTATGATCTGAATTGAAAACTCCAATACTTACATTGTGGTCAGTATTCACTTCCAAACTGAATTGCCTGCCAAATAATAAATAAATAAGAAACAACAAATATAAATTTATTTAAAAATGTACTGCATTAAATTATGCAATAAGTTGTGCTAAATGGATACAAGACTTCAGTATTCATTTAAAAATTAGCATTTGTTTGCTTACCTGCCTGTCAGGATTTTAATGCTTTCTGCGCCTGTATTTATTCCTTTACATATTAAGAGCTCACTAACATTTATTTATAAAAAGAGAGATTAATGAATAATAGATTCTGACAGGTTTCCCAAATGGAAAACAACATCTAGAGATAAGCAAACGTTATTGAGACACTGCGCTATGGTTTACAGGATGAGTACACTGGGTACAGTAAGCATTGACAAAGGCTGTACTTAGTTGCACAGAGAACTAACTGATGGGAAGAACTGTGTAATGATATACAGTGAGCAAGGACTAACAGCAGAAAATGCATCCTGAGTCACATAATTGAGATTATTTCACAGTAACCCTGCCGATACAATGTCAAAGTGAAACATACAAATTTATTCCAAATTGTTCAATTATTTACCAGAACTATGTTGGGCATGTTTAAATGGAGTAAAATTGTAACTAAAGTTCCCTATTAAATGAGTTAAACTCATACTTGGACAGATTTCATCTCCTCGTTACAAACCTACAGTCATGACATTTCAATCATGTCAGTTTGTAAACACAGTGATCTCAGCTTGCCAGTGTAAACAACTTTATGAATGGTATGAAAGCAATACTATTCGAAGATTATTTTATTTCAACTGAATAGAGTTTGTTAGCATCACACAACTATATACTGTGTATACAGTTGGAACATAGGCTATCAATTTGTTTTCTATGACTTGATATTCTCTCATGCCCATCCTATCTTGTGTGAAAAGTTTATGCTTCTATTTTAGCAATAATTTCTGATGTTTCAGGTCCAGCATGGATATTGAAAACAATTTGTAAATTCTCCATTTCAGCATTACACATTTTTTTTTAAAAATGTTGTAGAGTAATAACTGCTCTTCCAACCCAGGAACCACTCCATAGAAACACTGAATAGTCTCAAGAATAAAACTTTACAAATATGACATTGATTGTTTTACAGAAGGAAAGGGAAGAGATTGATTACACTTTTACATGCATGATAAATTGATGGTGCTGTCTGAAAACCTGAAAGAAAGCGATCCACAAAGATCTTGTGTTTCCTGTGATATGGATTTCTCCCGTCCCAACATTAGTTTTAATCTGGTGCCAGGTTAAGATTTCCACCAATAGTGATATCATTAAGCAGTACAAGCAGCCAATCATACTGAAAAGTTTTGACTGACAGCAAAGCAGAAATTAAAATGGACTGATCATTCTTCATGTTAAATTTTCCAGAGTATAGTAATAGATTAGGATGCATACATGGAATTAAAGTCAAGGGTGAACTATCATAAATATAAAAATAATTTTTAAAAAGTGGAATTCATGTAGTGGTAAATGTAAAATTGGTTTTCAGATCCAGAAATATATTTCAGCAGTAATTATATTTAGTATGCCATTAAAAACCCTAATGCATCTCTTTCAGCAATAGGTAGCTTTTATACTTTGTTTAACATCAAGCTAAGCATAAAAGTGCATTGACTTGTGTCAGTTCAGAGCTTTATAAATGATTGCAGGGGGTTCTGTGGAAAAAATACAGAATGACTGACAGCAACTTCTGGGTTTCTGCATTTAACTGTGGTCGCTGTTGTCTGTGGTGCAATGGGTATGATAGAGCACAGATGGCTATTATTCATTTTTAGAATCTATTTCTCCCACTAGAAAATACCACAAGTGACTGCAGTGTAACAAAAATTGTCATCTTGCTGGAAAGTTAACAAATGCTGGTTTCAAAAATGTACTTAAGGTTTGCTATTCAATGAAAAAAAAGGGATAAATTTCATGAAACTGATTAGTTATGGGTGGATCGAATGCGGAAAAAGATGAGAAGATGGAGTGAGATTAGGCAAGAACGTTGCCATCTCATTTTGAGAAGGTGGTTTCAAAAGATAACGTGTCATTTTAATCACATTAGACAGATCAAGTGCTTTCCAAACACTCATTCACTTTCCAAACAAATAACTTTCTGGTTTCTGCTTCAAATTTGCATATTCATTTGTTCCTTTATCGAGAAATGCGCCAAGGTTACATTTCATCAATGTAATTGTTACTTTAATTATAACCTAATGGTATAGAAAAATGAAAACATATTTTAATTACCATTAGTAATCGCAGCCAGTTTCTGCTGCCATGTTCAAGGAAATTGCTGATCATACAGGTGATCAGCTTGATGAAACAAAACACCATTGACCCCTGGATGTGTAAATGTGTGCGACCTAAGTGAGGCCCATTATCACCAGTCAATTCAAGTACAAATCTGCTGGAGTAACGGTCTGAACTCCTGGAGCTCCACCTTTACTGTCACTGACGAAATGCTAATAATTGTCATATCTCTGAAACATGAACCTACATTGCAATAACTCAAATTGCTAATTCTAGCTTGAACACACTAATCCCTAATTATAAAGCCAAATCTAGCCTGTGTTATGTATGCATTGCAGGGAGGTTGCACTGCCTATAGTCATTGTGACATTGATGCCAGGCAGCCACAAAGTTAATACACTCTAAGTATTAAATATCTTCATCTCCCTAGTTGAAATAGTTAAAAGGCACAATCTCCCTGTTCCAACTAAATAGGCATCATGATACTCCTAAATTCCCATGAATTAAACTGCTGCTACACAATGTTCTATCATTATGAATTTCTGCCATGCATGACTTTGATGTAATTTCGGTATATATGTCCGGAATATAAATATAACACAAATGAATATATAAAAATCCTCCTGCCTGGGCTTTATACCTTGGAGACTAACTAATAGTTGCCAAACTTCAAGCGGGGCCATTGAATCAGTGAGAATGGAATTATTTAAAGTGATCTGCATTTTTATGTCATGATGAGTGAATCTGAAGTCTTCACTGGTGATTAGTCATAACCATCTGAGATCAAAGTTATCAGTGCAACACAGAGAAGATAACAGAACTCTTAATAGTGAGTTATTGTGACTAAAGTTTCTGGACTGAATCCCACAGTTCAAGGAGCTATTTTATATAAGCAAAGTATGAAATACATGAAAACAGCTGTACTGTGGGAATCAGGTGTTTCATGGAAAAATGCCTCAGTCTTACAAATCTACTACATTACAAATGTTCATGAACAACAAGCAGACCTTCAGATGTTCTAAGTTATTTGCATATCTTGAGTACTCTGTTGTTTTAAGAAGGGTGCCTTTCAATTGCATACACAAGGAGAAATGCATCTTTCTTAGATATTTAACAAACTTTCAAATGTATGTCAAATTTCCTGTCACGTGAAGTGCGTTGCTCCAATTAACATGAATGTGATTTCAATTAATGTTCTGTCAAACTACTTGCGTTTGCAAAACATATGGTAGCATTTTCATTCCAGAGCATTTCTACAGAAAAGAATCAGATTATAAATGAGAGAGAGTAGAGAAATTTCTTTACTCAGTAGCTGCGGAAACAGATGTTTCAACATGGCGTTATTGAGGCTGAGTTCCTTGCTTTGCTTAAGGGAGAGTTGAATAAATATTTGGAGCAGAAGTAGATACAAGAGTATTGTGATAAGACAAGGTAGTAGGGCTAGTTTCAGATTGCTCTTGGTCACATGAATTTCTCTAGGTACAAGGCTTCCTTCTACGCTTTAAATTTTAATTACACAGACTTGATCACAATTTAAGCTAGGACAGAAATTTATTTCACAGTAAAGAAAGTGAATTCAGTAGGATGTGGAAGTGAAGGCAACTTGTAATTTTAAGTGATTGCATCCAAACTGGAATTTTGCTCATTCAAATGTTTAAAGCAATATAAACAGAAGCAAGAATTCTGTTTCATTTTAAATGATCTCACTGTCTGAAAATTAAGAAGTGTGTCTACTATGCTGCTCTGGCCTTGCGTTGTTTAGACCAGATGAGCAGGGCAGGCATTGGAAAACCAGCACTTTCAACTGTGTTTGCGGGCTTTTTGATGTGGGCGCAAACATCTGGTTCAAAAGGTGTGGCTGTCAGGTTCAGTAACATAGGGTTTGGTGCAAATCTGACAATCCCTAAATTACACTTTGGCATCCAAATAAGTCTGAAGAAACTTAGAGGGTGTATCTAACATTTTTCATGAGGTAATCTGATTGTTAACAAATCACTCAATTACCTTTCAAAAAAAAAATACAAAATTCTTCAGCTCAAATTACATGTTCAAGAAACAGTGAGTGGAAAGGCATACTTACTTTCCCTTGATCTTTTGCATGTTTCCTAAGAGGATGTTATGGAGGTCAGTGGTCTTGCATGTCAGCTCAGCCAGCAGTTCACCAAAATATCGAGGATCCAACTTCTCAGTGTTACCACTCTCATAATCCATGGCACTTTTGATCTGGTGTCAGAAAAATTCAATTACCCAAGTAGGCAAGTTGATATATTTCCCAGAATGATAATACTGTGTGCAGCATGATGAAGAACTTAGAAGCAAATTAAAACAAGGTACAGATTATGGAATTTCTGACAGCAGAGAACGAAGATGCTCATTGCTATTAAGAGCCAGATAGACATGGCATCTTTCCGCATATGCAAAAGCCTGAAGTTGCAGTGCTCCTTAATGTACTCTGTAGGTCAACAAAAATCTGCAATTCTATCATTTGGGCTAATTACCCACAAGTTACACTGATTTTCATGTATATTTTTAATAAAGCTAATAAAACAGGAAACTCCATCCATCATGCTAATTCGGCCCTTAATCTAAAGACCTCTAAAATGCAGCTATACATGCAAATTATTTCCAAATAATTTTTTTGTTTGGAATGAAAATCTCCTGATTTTCAGGAATTTAATACAGTTTTTTTTAGAAAGTTGTGTTGAAGACAGCTTTAGCAATGCAGCAAAGTCTCTGCCCAGAAACTGAGCCACATATTGATTGTTGTAGGCATCAGGTTGGGATGTAATCAATGTCAAATTATCTTTAAAATCAATTAAATATTCTGAAATTTGAACAAATCAAAAGCTGGAAAAACTCAGCAGGTCGAACAGCACCTATACAGAGAAACTAGTTCATATATCAGATCAACAACCTTGAAGCAGAATATCATAAAGGCAATGGATGCCTATACAATTTGACATAACTGTCTTCTGACCATCGTAAATGGATAATGTGGGTTTATCCTTCCATGTGTCGTCAGCAGACTGTCTTATCTAAAAGGCAGGATTCTTCCTCATTTCTTCCAAAGTCAGTTACCAGTAATCCATCCGGAGTATATACTCTAGGTGAACAATAGTCAGGGCTGAGTATGAGAGGTTAAAAGATGAGATCCTTGCCATCTTTAATTATTTCTACTATTCTAAGCTCTACATTTACAAGAATTTGTGGAGAATAAAAAACAAAGATATAATTCTTAAAGCTGTACAAGTTGATTATGTCAGTGGAAATCCATGATAGTTCGGATCTTAAAATATTTATAGCAGTGATGAAAGTTCCTAGCAGCCAATAGATCCATGTTTCTCAATGCAGGCTCTCATTCAGCCTACTGAATCTGCTCTACTATTCAATGAGATCATGGCTGATCTGACAATCCTCAATTCAACTTTCTAGCCTTTTCCACATTACCCTTGCTGATTAAAAATCTGTCCACCTCAGTATTGAATATTCTCACTGACACAGCCTCAACTGCATTTTGCGGAAGGGAATTTCACAGATTCCCTATCCTCAGGATAAATTTTTCCTCATCTCTGCCTTAAATGGGTAACCCCTTACTCTAACATTATGCCCTCTGGTCCTAGACTGTCCCACAACAGGGAAACACCCTCATTACATGTAGCCTGACAAGCCCCCTTACAATATTATCTAAACTCCAACTGGCCCAACTTACTCAACCTCTCCCCTTAAGAATAGCCCTCTATAACCAGGATCAACTTCTTGAGCCTTTTCTGGACTCCCTCCAATGTCAGTATCTCTTCCCCTCAACCAATATTGTTCACACTATTCTGGGGGTGGTCTGAATAGCACCTTATATATTTTCAGCAAGACTTCTCTATTTTTATGTTCCAATCCCTTTGAAATAAAAGTCAATATTCCATTTGATTTCCCTGGAATCTGATAAACATGAATACTAGCTTTTTGTGATTCGTACACAAGGACACCGAAATCCCTTTGTGGTGCAGCTTTCCGAAGTCTCTCTCTCTCTGTTTAAATAATATTCAACTCGTCTATTCTTCCAGTAAAAGTGCATTGCTTTACATTTGCCCATATTATATTCCATCTTTCACGTTTTCGCCTACTCACTTAACCTATCTATATACCTCCGTAAATTCTGTCATCTTCACTACACACCTTTCCATCTACTTTTAACTGCAAACTAGGAGATAGTACATTAATTTCCCTGATCCAAGTCATTAATACATATTGAAAATAATTGCAAAAATTTCAACAAAAAATTTGCAGCAAATGTACCACGATATAGTCATTAAACAACACTAATGATGGAACTGTAAAATTGTATGCAACCCTGTGCATGATAACCAAATTGTTTTGTTTAGCTTTGCTTGTGAATGTGATTATTTATAGATATGAAACATTTTAGTGTTGCTAACTTTCAACATTAAAATCTGATTGTCGGGCTTGGGATTTGAGCTATGTAGTTAGTAATTTTATGCATAGATGTATTGAAATATTGAAGGTTTCCCTTCAAAATTAAAAGCAAATACATTACAACCAAAGAACAACTGAGACAAAGACAGAAATTGCTGGAAAAGCTCAGCAGATCTGGCAGCATCTGTGAAGAGAAATCAGAGTTAATGTTTCGGGTCCGGTGACCCTTCCTCAGAATGGGTTCTGAGGAAAGGTCACTGGATCCGAAATCTTAACTCTCTTTTCTCTCCACAGATGCTGCTGAGCTATTCCAGCTATATGTTTTTGATCCTGATTTACAGCAGCATCTGCAGTTCTTTTGGTTTTTATTTAGTAAAGAACAACAGAGTATCAACTAAAAATACTAATGGCTACAATAAATCTAAATGCCATTTATGGGAAAGGCATGAAATAAAATATCTCTTCTTTTATGTGTGAATTTTAGATTATTGATGGCATGGGTCTTGGTGTAAAGGAATATAGTTAACTATTTAATCGCAGGTGGAAAAGAAGTCTTTTGTCTGAAAGTGTCTTTTAAGATAATGTAATGAGTTTTCATAAAGATTCCCACAGGAGGTTGATTAGAAAAGTTAACACATATTGGATAGGAGCTAACGTACTGTCATGGATGAAGGATAGGGTAACAGACAGAAACTAGTGAGTAGGAATTAATGGGTCATTCACATGTTAGCAGACTGTGACTGGGATACCGCATGTTCCATATTTGGGCATTTGGTTAAAATGTAATATTTCCAAATTTGCAGATAATCCAAAGCTAAGTGGGCACATGTGCTGTAACGAAGATACAAAGCAGCTTCAGAACAATTTGGGCAGACTTAGTGAGTGGGCAAGAGCATTGCAGATGAAGCATTAATATAGAAAAATGCGAGGATATCCAAGTTAGAGGGAAGAATAGTTGTGCAGTGTATTTCTTAAATGGTAAGAAGTTGGAAAGTGTAGATGTAAAAAGAGACCTAGGTGTCTTTGTTGATAAATCACTGAAGACTAACATGCAAGTTAGGATGGCTAGTAGAACATTGCCCTTTATTGCAAGAGGATTTGAATACAGTAGTAAAGGGTTGTTTCAACAGCATAGAAACTTGGTTAGACCATACCCTAGAGTACTGCATACAGTTTTGTTCTCCTTATCTCAGAAAAGATATCATTGCAACAAAAATTCACTAGATTTGCTCCCATGTTGGCAGGACTGTCCTATGAAGAGACAGTGGGCAAACTGGGCCTGTATTCTCTTGAGTTTCAAAGAATGAGAGGCGATCTCAATGAAACTTACAAAATGCTTAAAAGGGACAGTCAGGGGAGATGAAGTGGTTGGGAAATGTAGAACCAGGGGGTGCAATTTAAAAATAAGACAATAGCACTTCGCTCCCAAAAAAATTGTTACTCAGAAGATTTTGAACCTTTGCAAGGCTCAGTTTTGAGTATGTTTAAGATAGAGATTAATAGATTTCTGATTACCAATGAGTTATGGGATGAGGTGATGTCGAGGATAAAATGCTTTAATACCAACATGGCTAATCATACAATTAAATAGCAGGGAAGGCTAAATGGGCTAAACAGCCTACTCCTATTGCCTTGTTTCTATTCCCATGTTAAAGCTTTATGACTTGGTCAAGGGATTTGAAGGAATATCTGACTGATGATATGGTTCCAAACAACAAGCAACGCTATTGTGCATAAGTAGGAGAGAAAAAGGATATCATTTGAACTTTGGAGTAATTTTGACATTAGCAGTAATCGATTTATTTGAATAGATGAACAATTATGGGCTGTGGGCCAACCCTATTCTGCTGCATGACTGTTGCTTAATTGCAGGGCTTGATTACAGAAGCAGCTTTCGTGAACTTATTCTTCACAAACACTCAATCATGGAAGACCCTGTTAATGCATGTCTTAATAGAAAAATGCACTTCGTCTGTAATACGCCAGGTCAGGGATGGGTTTGGGAACACATACTAAGGAAATGGAGATGGGAATCCCTGGGCAGCAGTTGCCACAACTATTTTTTTGGAATGCAAAAAAGAACTACTTCTCCTGGTTTCATTAAATTTTTTTTTAGTAAAAACCTGCCTAGGACAGTCTTCACTTCAGATCCAGTGGCTTTCACTGAGTAGGCTAATCACCCAGCAATCATGAAAGTGGTTTTGGGGCCCGTTTTGCATTTAAGCATATTAACAGAGATTCAACACACTCCAGCTCAACCACATGGGTAAGCCTTGATCCCGGGAATTAGTGAAAAGAATCACTGAATCACTTTCAACTTCTGCATCAAATGGTTTTGATGGGTAGTGGGAGTTAAAACCTCTCTTTTTTGCTAATGTGTACATTTGTATGCAGCATAGTTATGAGAAAAATGTGACAAGCATTCTGATCATTTCTTCTGGTTGGTCTTTTCAAGACGACAGTGCCGGTTTTAATTTGGGCAGAGGGAACTGAAACAAGCAAGAGTTTTGTATCATGAAGATGCCAAACTGTGCAGGAAGGTAGCCTGCAGTTGCTGGACCAGAAGCCTGCAGACTCACATCCAAACTGGCAAAGATTACCAATGACCCAATGCTTTCTAATGAGTCTTACAGTTAAATGGGTGAAAGCTCCATGAAACTGTATTATTATACTCCAGTGAATAACTAGTTTAAAAATCATGGGATATTTACCAAGATTCATGACATTTCTGCAGTTGAACACTTCTGAAACAGGGTCGCACTGGCCCCAAAATGGTAACTTTGTTTCTTCCTCTCCACAGATTCTGCTAGACCTACTGAATTTCTCCAGCACTTTGGTTTTTATTTGGGAAACAGCTAAGTTTACCAACAGCATGTTTTGCACCATTGCGGATTTTATCAACAGATGGAAGAAAGCACAATGTCTCAGAATGCTCGAAGGCATAATTTAGAATGCAATTTTCATAGGCTAGAATTAACAACCAAGACTAAGTCTGGTCTGGCTTCCAGGTTGAGGGCTTGACTTGTATTAACTGAGTGATCCCAAACACCTTCATTGCCTAATTTAGAAGAATTCCAAATAAGGTTGAAATGTATGGAGCAATATATTAAATGTGATTGTCTGGAGCTATCTTCAGAACTGGGCTTTATCCTGGATTATTTCACATTTTAAAATATTCAGTAAAATATTAAGATTCATAATCAATTTGTTACCAAGTGATTGCATGTCTGGATATGTTTGCCAACATCAATTTAAAATTCTTCAGTTGGTATTCTGTTAAACCAGACAGGTGACATTCCAACTGAAACATTTCCAAAGGTTAAAAAAACACAACATAAATCTAGTAACAAATAGATGGGAATACACAAGGCCAACATTTTCTATTGGCTATTTATTGTTTGAGAAGCTCAGGTGACCCATTGCACCCATCATAAACAAAGTTGAAAAGAGTTAAGAGAGGGAAGGCAAAAACAACAAGTAACTAGGCACAACCAAGCTGAAGTTTTACATGTCTTTATATTGTGCAAAGAAGGGAAGACAAAGGTCAGAAATTCACTAACTGGGGTAGGCTTGCTAAGAATTCACAAGATATGGTGATGAGTTATGGCTTCAGTACAACCAAGGAGCATATAGCGCACCCTTTGTGATGCTTAATGGAGGGGAAAAAAGAAAGTTCAGAAGACCAATGATAAAATCGAGAACGACACACAAAATGTTACAATTATGAAAGTGAGAAGGGGAGAGTCCAGCATTTGATAAGATCTTTCTTATATCCTTTCCAAATGTATGTCGAAGGAATGTTTTCATTGTGAGGATAGCATTCAATCTTAAACATAGGTATAACAGGGCAGATTTGATTGTATGTTTGATAAAGAAGGTGATACAGACTTCATTTGTGGTCAGAAAGACCAAGTATGACCAAGAATAGGCAGCAGCTCCTATTTGAATTGAAGAAATTGGTTTTAAGAGTTTGAGTGCTGTAGTGAAGAACATTTGAGTGATTGAGGCATTGCATTGCTAGAAGAATGGAGCTTATGTCTACTAATAGCATACGGTGTCTTTATTGTTCTGTTCCATCCCAAGATCCCAGAATCTGTCATAGCTGCCCAACTCTGTATTTACTTCTCGTTATCTGAATGCATTCAATCACGTTTCCTCCAATTACATATCGCAAAAAAAAATCTGCCTAAATGTCACAAAAAATATCCTGTGTATCTACCAAGTTACCCTGTCCTGGCATTCAACAATCAACCTCTCCTCCAATAGCCCTTTGATTCTAGCCTTCTAAACCCATTTATTTCATGACAGTATGGAGGTGGAGGAACACAGTAGGTCATGCAGCAAAGGAGCAGGTGAGTCAATGTTTCAGGCCTGGACCTTCCCAATCCTGATGAAGGGTCTAGGCCCGAAACATTGACTTTCCTGCTCCTCATGCTGCCTGACCTGCTGTGTTCCCCCAGGTCCACACTGTATCGACGCCGACTCCAGCATCCGCAGTTCTTGCTATCCCTATTTATTTCATCAAACTTTTGATCTCCACCTCTATATAAGTTTGTTTGCAATTCTTTCTCATTATTTGTGATGTTTCTTTGCATCAGGAGGCACCAGATAAATTCAATTAGAAGGAAGTTGCTGATTTAAGAGTTGAAACATCAAGAAAGCAATGGCTGAAGATGATGAATGAAAGCAGAACAAAGAAAACAGTGTTAGAAAACGCCAAAAATTGACAGTTTAAATTATTAACCACTGCTATGATAAGGTTATTTAACAGGCCTTTGGATAGCTCTGAACAAGGCCTTGAAGAAAGTGTATAAAAGGGCAATTTGTTTAGGATTTCAGAGTGCCACTCAGAACTGTGCACACAGCTTAATTAGTTATAGCCACATAAGTCTTCCAGTACTGAACACTGATAAGCTTATCGGGTGAAGAATAGTATACCTGTTAGGGAGGTAAACTAAAACAAACAAAATGAAAAGACCTCCCTCGGTCCTATCAACAAACCAGGCTCACTGGTCAATCATTAACTGTACACTGTACACTGTACACAGTCAAGCTGCTTAGTTCAGGATTGAATACTCAGGTCTTACAGTAGCAGCCATGAAGAGAGGTTGGATGAGCCTGGGTTGCTTTCTTTAGAGCAGAGAAGGCTGACTGGTGACTTGATTAGAGTGTCTAAGATTATGAGGGGCATGGACAGGGTGCATTGAAAGCAGCTGCTCCTCCCAGTTGAAGGGTCAATAACAACTGAGAATAGTGTTAAGATGAAAGGCAGGAGGTTTAAAGGCGATTTGAGGGAAAATGTTTTCACCCAGAGGGTGGTGGAAGTCTGGAATGCACTGCTTTGGGAGTTTAGTTGAAGCAGGAAACCTTACAACCTTTATAAAGTACATGGATGAGCCCTTAAGATGTAATAACATTCAAGACTATGGGCTAAGTGCTGGAAGGTGGGTGGAGTGTAGATTTAGAGTAGCTTTTGTTGCTGCAGAGTCGGTGGGCCAAAGGTCCTCTTCAATACTGCATGAGAACCGACTATCACTCCAAAGAAATCCACCAACTCTTCTCCCAATCGATGGGAAGCACAGTTTTGAAATATATAGGTAAGATTATTAATAGAATGGAAAGCACAGACCCTGATTTTCAGAGATCACATTTCCAATTTGTTTTCCATTGGCATGAGAATCCTGTGTAACCTGAGTTGGGGAAGGTCCAATGGAATTAAGCACCGGCCTGGCATCTAACTAGATAGCATTGGGACATTACTGTGGTTCAGGAACCTGGGGCAGGAAAACCAACCTACTGGAAGCTACCAGCCAATTGCAGGCTGGTGGCTTTCTACTGTTGGCAGCGCCACTGGAACTGATGGCTACTGCTGGTAAAGTACCCAAGGAGAGGGCGTCAGATCCAAGGGACACAGGTCAGAGAGCTGGATAGAAATCACCAGCTGGAGGCGACAAGGGTGTCAGAGGAAATTGCAAAGGGATGATTTTCAGTGGGGCCCCTTTTTCAGTGTCAGATTCTTCGATTAGTAATGAAGGATACTGAATGAAGGAATCCTCCCAATTCCATTCACCCTGAATGAGGCTGCAAGCAACCACTGTGATTTGCTTCTGGGTCTCCTCAAATGGTGAATCCTACACCTGCTGTTGCTGCATTAGGAGTAAAATTAATTGGACTCAGTGAAGCTAAATCTAGTGCATCCAGCCTCAGGCTCAGAGGCGAATTACTGGAGGGCAATAGGCAAATGACCGCCCAGTAAGTGTCTGCAAAGTTCAGAAATCAGGAGATTATCCTACAATTTCCCATTCACCATTCAATCCTCCAAATGAACTCAGCTTTACCCCGTTTCCCCTTGATCGAATGTTTCTGTTGCAGTGATGTGCCTGGGCTGGAATGATTGGCCTGCAACAACCATAACTATCTTATACATGATGGGTTTGAAATCACTCCAACTTTGCAGAACGCAGAACTTGGAACATGCCCTTCGGCCCACGATGTTGTGCCGAACTTTTACGCGAAACCTAAGGTCTATCTAACCTCCACCGCTACCTTATACTATCATCCATCTAATAGCCGCTTAAATGCCCCTAATGAGGCGGACTCCACTACCCTACCCGGCAATGCATTCCACGCCCCTACCATCTCGGAGTAAAAAAACCTACCTCTGACGTCTCCCCGATATCTATCTCCTTTCACTTTAAAACTATGCCCCCTTGTAAGAGTTACCTCCACCCTAGGAAAAAGTCTCTGGCTGTCTACTCTATCTATACCTCTGATCATTTCGTACACCTCTATCAAGTCACCTCTCATCCTTCGTCGTTCTAAAGAGAAAAGCCCTAGCTCTCTCCACCTTTCCTCGTAAGACATTCCCTCCATTCCAGGCAACATCCTGGTAAATCTCCTCTGCACCTTTTTCAACGCTTCCACATCTTTCCTGTAATGAGGTGACCAGAACTGGACACAATACTCCAGATGTGGCCGAACCATGCTTTTGTATAGCTACCCAGATGCAACACTCACTCAAATGCTCCACCATAACTGAGAATGGGGATGTTTTTGGATCCTCCGCCAGTGCACTGCAGGGGGTTCTACTATAATGCAATGCGAATTGGCTATAACGTGCCTGACAAATAGGGGAACGTTATTTCTAAAATATGTTGGCTATAACGCAATTCCATTGGTGCGTGGAGGAGTGCGTGTCAACATCATGATTATTTTGTGGGCTTTATCCTGAGCGTGCACAATGTTAGTGCCGAAAGAGTTTCCGCGCCAGCATCACATGATCATCACGCTGTGGGAGGTACAGTACTTTTTTTTTTGCAAATTCTGCCATGTTGCCGTGTTAATTAATGACTAAGGCTACAACTTAGATCAAATTCTCAATTTGGATGAGACAGGTTTATGTTGGAAGCAAAAGCCATCAAGAACCTACATTTCTATGAATGAAGCACACACTCCAGGCTTTAAAGTGGCAATGGATCATATGACTATGCTGCTAGGTGCCAATGCCAGTGGAGAGTTAAAGCTTAAGCCTGTGGTGGTATACCACTCTGCCAACCCACAAGCCTCAAAAGGTTACCTTAAGTCTACTCCTAGCGTCTACTTTAGGAGGTTGGATGATGGGACAAATTTTTTCTGACCTATTGTTTTGCAAGATGTTTTTAGAAAGTATTGCAGGGAAAAAGAATTGGATTTCAAGATTCTCCTCATCCTGGATAATGCACCAAGCCATCCTCCCACCATTGGTGAGCTTTCTGAAAACATCAAAGTGCTATTTCTACCCCAAACACAACCTCTCTCCTTCAACCCATGGACCAGGGTGCAATAGCAGCTTTTAAAGCTTATTATTTAAGGTGCACATTTAAGAGGCTGATTACAGCCACTGAGCGGGGATAAGGACAGCGTTCTTCAATTTTGGAAGAGCTTTAACATCCAGAATGCAACTGACGTTATCATGGAGGCCTGGGGTGATGTCTGTAAGGACTGCCTGCATGCAGTTCGGCGGAAGCTTCTCCCAGAGTTTTTTCAAGATTTTAAAAGGCTTTAATCCATCAGAGGAGCTCCCAAGAATCAAAGAACATTGAGACAACAAGGTGCAGGGCTGGATGAACACAGCAGGCCAAGCAGCA
>NC_063345.1:47954940-47966831 GCF_021869965.1 Rhincodon typus
TGCTGCTTGGCCTGCTGTGTTCATCCAGCCCTGCACCTTGTTGTCTCGGATTCTCCAGCATCTGCAGTTCCTACTATCTCTCAATCAAAGAACATTGTTTGTCGATCTTGCAAAGCAAGTGGGATTTGAAGAAGTAGCCAGTGAGGATGTTGAAGAGCTCTCCATAGTTGATCTACAACAACTACTCGCTGAAGGGGAAGTGGAAGCTGGAGATGAAGATGAAAAAGTCCAGGATGCAGCACCACGAGAGCTTTCCACTTCTGTTTTGTCTTCTGTCGAGGGAAATTGAGAAGCAGTTGCAGCCGTTAGAGCACAACAATTACAATGCAGAATGCAGCAGGGTAGCAGTTCGTTGATAGTTGTGTTCCACCCTATGAACAGCTTCTTCATGAAAGAAGGAAAAGAGCAAAGCAGCAAAAACTGGATGTCCTTTTTAAGCCAAACTCCAAGAAACAATCATGAGACAATGAACCACAGCCATCCACTACTGGATTAACTATTTTTCGCCCTAAACCTGCAAGCACAACTGCACCTGAAGGTGATGATGACGACCCTCAGCCCCTCAGCATTAACAAGAGCAACCACAAAACTTCATCCCCATCGAGTCATCTCGACATTTTTTCAAGGTAAGGTGTTAAATTTACTTTTATTTCATTATTTGAATAAATGTTTAATTCATATCTAACTGTGCTATACTTTGTGTTAGGCTTTTGAGTGATTTGGGTGATATTTTTCAGTGGTCTGCCCCAACCCCGCTCTACCCGTTATTTCTATAGTGCAACGTTACACAGGAATGTAACAATTGCATTATAGCAGATACGATTGTTAAGTTTAAGATAGAGATTAATAGATTTCTGATTACCAATGGTTTATGGGGATGTGGTGATGTGGAGGATAAAATGCTTTAGTTGTATGATCAACCATGATGGTATTAAATAGCAAGGAAGGCTAAATGGGCTAAACAACCTACTCCTATTGCCTGGTTTCTATTCTCATGTCAAAGCTTTATGACTTGGTCAAGGGATTTGAAGGAATTGCTAGCTGATGATATGATTCCAAACAACAAACAATGCCATTACACGTAAGTAGGGGAGAAAAAGGATTTCATTTGAACTTTGGAATAATTTTGACATTAACAGCCACTCTACTTTTCCCATAAGCCCTGTTATTTCTATAGCACAATTTTCTATTGGAAACGCAACTATCGCATTACAGCACATTACCTGTACTATTTAGACTAGAAATGACAGAACTGCAAGCTTTTAATTGGTTGGTTGTGAGATCATTTAGCATTGTCTGTGATGCAGCTTCATTAGGTTAGCACCTTATCTTTAAGTCTGCCCGATGCTGCTCCTGGCATCCTCTCCTGTACTCTCCATTGAACCATGGATTGATGTTTAATATTAAAGTGAATGACATGCCTAGCCCTTGTGGCTGAATATAATTCTACTGTTGTTTAAAGCCTGCAGCACCTCACAGCTGGTGAATCTTTTATGTATCTATCCCTTTTATCAGAATGCTAATGTCACACAACACAAAAACAACTTTGTCTCTTAAAGGATTGCACAGTGGTCACTCCTACCATCATGAACAGATTGATTAGTGAAGTCAGGGCCAAGTAGGATTTTCCCTTATGTTGTTTCTCCCACTACCTTCATTGGTAAAAATATGGCAGATACATCCTTCAAGATTCAGCCTTCTCAGACAGTGGTGGTGTCATTGAGCCACTTTTGGTGATGGGCAGTGTGTGCCCTTGCTCCCCTCAGTGCTTCTTCCAGGTAGTGTTCAACATGAAAGAAAACTCTGATCAGTTGAAGAGGGAATAGGTGGCAGTTATTCTTATGAGCTCCTGTGAATCCAATCTCCTGATTTTCCAGACCTCTTCACAGTCATGCCACATTCTCTCAGTCTTTAAAAATATACTCAAACTGCCTTTGGATTTTATCTCTAACTAATTTTATTTTACCTTTTCCTTTACAAATTGCAAGATGCTTCACAAAGACATATAATATACCAAAGGCAAATTGGATATCCAATGTTCTTAGACTTGAAACCTGCATGCCTGTACAAGTTGCCATTTGGTCAAACTTGCCCATCCAGTCTTTGGTACCATTACAAAAATGTTTAACAGAAACCTTTAGTTCATGTGAGTGCAACAGTTTCCTTTGTAATGATGCACAAGACCAAAGTAAATTCCTCAAGTGTACACTAACTCCAGTATTTAATTTAATATCTCATCAGGTATCAAAGATAATGTTTCTAATTCCACGCCATTTCAGCAAGCTCAAAAGACTTAATAACTGGCTACTCAGTAAGCAGCAAGAAAAGCAACTGCTGAAGTAAATTCCAAGAGATTTAGGAGATCTGAACTCTCTGATGTTCCCTTTCCCGGTAACTTCTAGAAAAGAATGAAAAATAGGTTCTTTAGACAGAGCGCAAACTATGGATTGCCTTAGATGGACTGGAAAGTCATTCTTCATCTTTACCTGTTTGTGCACACGAATATGAACAAATTCCAAATGATGGTTAAAGTACAGGTGACTGTTCAGTCTTAACTATCATTAAATTGGTACAAATTTGGGACATTTTCAGGGTTTTTTATACAAATGCAAATCTTCCATTTCAGGTGTGGAATTTGGCTTAACTCGTTGATATTGAAGTTGGAAATAACCATTGCAAGAGAAAAAGAGCAATTCATAACCAAGTAGTACACAATAGCTGTGACCCCCCCCCCATAAATATCTAAATAACATTCCAGCACAACATTAAATGTAGAATTGTACAGTAAATGGGTTGTGACCTGTACTTATCAAAATAAGTATAGCTTTTTGTTGTGAAAAATAGTTTTGGTTAACACATTCAAAATATGTTGCTCTCACATTTTAAGATGTCTGTTACAAACAAGCTCTAACCAAATCAAGATTCTAGCTGAAGAATATGCAGAATCAGTTCGTGAAGGCATTGGTGTTGATTTACTGCTAAAAGCTGCAGTTTTTCATAGGTGGTGCTACAGAGAAATGTGGTAAATCATTGCAAGTTGACAAAAAACAACATATATTCATGAAATTGGGTGTTGCTTGCCTATAATTGGCTTTGAGAATTCATTCACATCATCTGATAATTCAAACATTTTTAATTCAGAAGTACACATTTTTGTGTATGTGTGTGTTTGTGTTTATGCTTGTGTTAATGCTTAAACATTTCAGCTTTATGTCTTGCTGGTTCTCAACCTATACAATTTATGTTAATAGCGTATCAAAGCACTGCACAGGAGCATTAATGAAACAAAGTATGACATCAAGTTACATAAGGAGCCATTAGGTTAGATGACCAACAGCTTGGTCAAAGATGATGATTTAAAAGGAGGACAGCAAGATAGAGAGGTGAGGAAGTTAAGGGATGGTTTTCCAGAATTTGGGCCTGAGCAACTGAAGGCACAGTCATCCACAGTAAAGCAATAACAATTGGGAATGTATTAGAGGTCAAATTAGAGAATCTCGTTTTTCTAAGGATTACAGAACTGAATCACATTACTGAAATAGAGAGATGCAAGGTAATGAAGGGATTTGAGAATGAAAAATTCACATTTTTGAGCCAAGTACACGTCTCTACCTTCCAAGCATTCCTTAAAAATTCCTATTTATCTTTTAAATGATCATAAAAACTCAAAGTATTCTACTGAATTAAGAACACCTAAATAACGGTTTAACAGGTGTTTTAGGGTGTGAGGGCAGTGATTTAATTTCCTACTGACCTACAATGTTAGGTTCATCTACATTAAACATACTTTGTGTCAGCTGGATATAATCCATTGACTGACATTACAGTTTCGGAATAGTGCAAAGACTGGAGTATTCAGCCCACAAGCTGAAGTGAGACAAATACTGGAAACCTGCATGAGGAGGACAAGGACAGGAAACTAAATCTAGTCTTTTTTCCTTAGCAAAGCAGACTTGTATTCTTCACAGGAAAAAGGCTGGAGAGTATGCCTAGAGCTCTAGGATGACGATATAATTAGAAATATAAACAATTACCAACAGCAGATGTACTTAAAGACTTAAATCAGGCTATTAGTGTAAAGATCAATAATTATAACTTTGATTTTAGTACTTAGCTCTTGAAATGTGGATTCTCTCTGTTGGCTCAGAATTGCCATTGAAATATTGCAAAGGAAATGGCGAGCATGTTCACAAACATCAAGGTACATAATATTCATAATTTGGCCATTGAAACTCAAAAGTAATTTCTGGTTGTTTACAAGATAAAGTAAGTATAGTTCAAAGGCAAATCAATTAAGTTAAACACTTGTGGAAAAAAAAACCGCATTCAAATATTCCGATAGACAACGGAACTGCGGCACAAGGCCACAGTAGAAGTATCATAATGCTATAATGCTGCAGTTCATAAAAAGAAGGCATGCACTGGGTTTAAGCTATCGGGCTCACGTGAATCCCTAAATGACTATAAAAAGTGTAGGAGAACACTCGAGGGAAATCAGAAGAGCAAAAAGAGGGTACAAGATTGATCTGGCAGATAATGTTAAAGATAAATCCCTAGAGGTTCTATAGCTATATTAGGAGTAATAGGGTGGCTAGGCAGAGAATAGGTCCCTTTTAAGATCAGCATGGCCGTCTATGTGTGGAGCCACAGGACATGGGGGCAGATTTTTTAATGAATATTTCTCCTCAGTGTTTACTGAGGAGAGAATCATGGATGCTAAAGAAATAAGGGAAACAAGTGGGAGATAGTAAGAACTGCCAATGCTGGAGTCAAGAGATAACACACAGTGTAGAGCTGGAGGAATACAGCAGGCCAGGCAGCATCAGAGGAGCAGGAAAGTTGACGTTTTGGGTTGGGAACCTTCTTCAGAAGTGGGGTAGGGGGAAGGGAGCTCTGAAATAAAGAGAGGGGGGAGGGGTGGGGTTGGGGAAGGTAGGTGGGATGGTGAGTGCAGGTAGGGAGTGGTGGGGATTGATCAGTGAGGTGGGAGGAGCGGGTAGGTGGGAGAGAAGAAGAACACACTGTGTTACCTCACACTCCAGCATCAGCAGTTCTTACTATCTCTAAGTGAGTTATAACCCCACTGCAAAGCCTCATTTCTGAAGAAGGGTCCCGACCCAAAACATCAGCTTTCCTGCTCCTCTGATGCTGCCTGGCCTGCTGTGTTCCTGCAGTTCCACACTGTTATCTCAGACTCCAGCATCAGCAGTTCCTACTATCTCTGAGAAGACTGACAGGTTGTGTCAGGTCAAGGAGGCGGGGATGAGAGGGAGGGTTGGTCATGGAAACACCAGTTGCATGCATGAGTTTTGCTCCAGGACTCTAATCTGTGACTGTTGGGTCTACTATTTGGCTCTGGAGGCAGTGCCACAACAGCTGTATAGAAGCAAGTTAGTGCTAGGCCACACTGAAGGTGACTACAATTCTCGGAGACTTTGCCCTCGCTGTATGATAAGATATCATACCCTCAAACTCTTACTCTCCCTCCAGCCCCATGTACACTCATACTTCTGTGCCATTGTCCATATATCCTTGCCATCTCATGCCCCATGGTACCTCCCGGTCACCTTCACAGACACTCACTCAGTAATTACTACATACAGGCCACTACAGAAGATGGAAAAACATCTAACAATCTCGAGAGCTCTCATTCGTACACGCCTGATGCTGATAAAAAACTCTCACTTACAAAATGAATTCAACATTTTAAATCCCCTCTGTGGTCAATCTGTTGTAAAAGCAAACAAAATCAAAGACAGCTAATCATTTAATATCCTCTTAAAACCATCATGTAAAATGTCAACTCATATCGCCTGCTGAGTTAAGTGATTTTAGAGTTTGTGAAATTCTGCCAGCATTCATAATGAGTTCGGCATTAATGACAGCCCTTTCAGAAAAGTCACCAATGAAATCTATAGGAACTGCAGTAACATATGGCTGACAGGTTTTTTTTTCTATGTTACTTCAGATGGCCTGTTAATCAACAATTAAGCAGTAAATATCTACTTATTTACTCCGACAGTCACAGTGTTATTTTCATGTTTAAATGGGATTTAAATAATTTCAGATTATAGTACTTAAACAAACCTTGTTCATCCTGCAGAAGTGCTTATACTTCTGTAAATTCATGACTCCCACACTCCACATTAACAGTCTTGGAACAACCACAGAAGGGGATCTATTTGAACTTTGCATAACTTCAAATGGTGCTGCTGTGAGAATAACGCAGCAAACCCACCTACCTATTGGCAATAAGGGAATCTGCAGGAAATGGGAGCAGGTAATCCACCTCTGAGTCCCACCTGTCACTGTTAAAGATAACGTTTTATTTCCTCTGACATTAGGGTTCATTTTCATCTTCACTGTCCACAATCTTTATATCCTGCTTATTATCTTTTGCAGAACACCCAGCAAAGACTGAAAATAATTTGCAGATGTACATGTAAGCCCAATGTGTTGTTCCCAAGGTTAATTTTCTCTAC
Organism: Rhincodon typus; assembly: GCF_021869965.1. Taxonomy (NCBI): domain Eukaryota; kingdom Metazoa; phylum Chordata; class Chondrichthyes; order Orectolobiformes; family Rhincodontidae; genus Rhincodon; species Rhincodon typus. Next base: position 47,961,423 of record NC_063345.1, read on the forward strand.
ATTGTCCTAATGAAGTTAACTAGTTGTGACGCCACATGTTCCTTTGTAAGTTGCCCAAATGGTCACAACTCATGTAAATGTCTCAACTAAGATATACATGTTCAGTTCTACCTGGGGGCACTTTGATCAATGGTGACACATCCCACTGCCCACCCTTTTTGAGATCGGGCAATTCAGTACAGACTGGGCACGTTCTTAGTCTGTAACTTTAAGTAATCATCAGACAGATACACTCAAAGAAACAGGATACAATTACTGAACTAAGTCCAATATGTTAATACCTACTGCATTGTTTTGTAAAGATGTGTAATCAGATACTAATGCCTCAAAAGTTGCCAGAAGAGATATATAGCATGAAAAGGTGGAGTTTGAATGATGCATTTCATTGTATTAAAATGAAATAATATCTGAATAGGGTGATTTCATTACTTTGTTAAAAAATGAACCTGGTGTGAACTTGACCAGAAAGCTTAGCTGAGTCACATCCAAGCTACTATTATTTTGAGTGGATTATTTGTTGAAAATTGGTAATCGGTCCTATGGCAATTATAATTATGTTCATTTTAGTCTAAATAAAGATGAGTTAATGCTCCACAGGGTGTGGAATTGATATTTAAAATTGAAGAATCAATTACCGTGCAGTTTAATTGACAAAACAATTGTGAACATATCAGGTGGAATTTAGTAAAGAAGTTACAGATCCTGTTGGCAGGCCAGGAAGCAGGCCAAATACGGTCACAGTGCGACTAGACTCTTAGCTCAAGTGACGCACGGGGCCAGGTCAATTACGTTACAGAGTGTACTGAAGTGAGAATGCCAACATTACCTGACAGTGTTTCATTGCACATGTCCTCCAGCACTTGTGTGCAGCAGACTGGATAGATGATCCCATTTTCTAACTCTCACCAATACTAAGAGGTGGACCTCAGCACACTGGCCCTGCTTTGGATTGTCTGAGATCTCAGCTGTCCCTTTAGGGTTCACTCTCCTCAGCTCAGATTTGAGTTTCCTCTATGAAGCTCTGCCCCTTAGCAAATCTGAGTTGTCCCTTCTTCTCAAAAGATTTCTGCTCATCCTACTCCCTTTGCCTGGAACTCACTTTCATCAAAATCAGATCCATGCATCTCCCATTTGATTTTCTAGGCTTCATTTAACTCAGGTGGGCGGATGCGAATGTAGCTCAACAAACTTCACAAGTGTTTTAATGATTTTCCTGTCCTTTGCAAATTTATTTTTGCAGCCTCTCAAACTTCCAGGCATGCATTTGATTAAAATCTCCTTTCCTGCCATTTAGATTCTGATGCGAATACTCCCATGGTCTACTGTCACAATTTCTGCTCTAGCAAGCTTCATTAGATTCTACACTTTCTCGTGCAGTACTCTAGAGGTCTTTCAGTCACTACATGCAACTGCTAGGCAAGTTACATCATTACATCACCATCTTCACAAAGCTACAATAGCTGATCTCAGCAACAGTTTCACAAACTCAGCTATTTTCTCCAAATTGTAGCTACAATACTTAACATTAGCAATCTCTCACAAAGCACGGCTACAACACCACCTCAGGCACCACCCTCATTAAAAAACTGAATCAACTTTTCTCCACACCCAAATTCTAAATGCAAATAAATGGACTAAATGGAAAAGCAATGAAACTTAAATCTGAACAAAAAGTGCTAGAGAAACTCAGCAGGTCTTGCAGCATCTGTGGAGAGAGAAACAGACTCAAAGTTTCAAGTCCAGTATGACTCTTCTCAAGTTTCAAAGAACAGTCATATTGAACTCAATGTTGACTTGGTTTCTCTCTCCACAGATGCTGTCAGACCTGCTGAGTTTCTCTAGCATTTCATTTTTATTTAGATTTACAGGATTTTGCTTTTATTGAAGCATAAGTCAATGTTGACATAAGAAACTCAAATATTAAATTTGATCCATTCAACCCATGAGACATGCATTTAACACTTCTACCATCTTTCACAAATCTTCCTTTCAAAATTGAAATCCACCCTCTACATTCATTAACTACAGCCCTATCTTCTTTTCATCTTCAATGTTCTTGGATTTGAAGATGAATCCTTCCACTCCATCCTTTGCCCCTCAAACCACACTGAAGTCACACATCAATGTTGCAAGTGACATTCTCTTCCGAAATTGTGACAATAGTGCATAATCTTCCCTGATATTTCACATAATTGGCCCTATCAATCTCCTCCACTGGCTCTCCCACCTTGTCCAGCTCTGTTGGACTACTATTGCTTAGTTCCATTCTTGCCTTTATTCATTTCATTTGAAGAACAGCTATCCCTGGAGCATATCACACCAGATACTGGAGTTTGAAACGTTGCTGGTGGTGGTGTATTACAGTTCATTCAGAGAGTCTGAGCTGCTGTGGCTAAGTGCACTTTTACAAACATGTTGCCAAAGAAATAGATAGTGATGGTAAAGAGTCCAATGTTCTTTCCATCACAGGGCCGACAAGGAATCTCGCCCATCCTTCCCATCTGCTGATAGTGTGCTAGGAAATATTTGAAGGTTGATGCACAGATTGTTTGGCTGCTTTATGAACACACCTTCCTTGGCAATTAATTGGGACTCAAACTCGAAGCTTCTGGTCCAGAGGGAGAGATGCCACCCATTCAACCACAAGGCTTTGTGGATTCAAGGTGAAAAACTAAAATACATGTTCCTTTTCTCAGAGCTGACGTTTTCCATTTTAAGGAGCATCGATGGTACAAACAGCAGAGCAGTTGAGATCAGATCTTATGTGAATGATATCCTAATTGTCATTAACCTTTTACCTTTATCTCCAAAATTTTCCTACCCTTTGATGTGTCCTGTTACAGGTTAAAATTCTCCATACGGAGGACATCATTCTGCCCTAATAGATTCTGACCAACACATTTATCTTATTATGAGAAAAGCTTAATCTGCTCTGGCACAAACATAAAAACCAACTCTCAGCCCTTTACAAGAACAGTCTGAGATCTGCCCATTTGACTCATGCTGAGTCAGGCAAGCACTATGAAGGTAAACTTATTTTCTTGTACTCCTGAAAATGCATAAATATCCAGAAAGTGCTTATGCCTCATCATTTTCTGTTAACAGTCCGATACAGTAAGCTCCCAATACCAACTTAACATGCTGAAGAGTGACAGGCAGACAGTTGGCCAATGATAGTTTATACTTGACGATTTAACTTGCTTTTCACATTTAGATTCTCATTCTCAATTGCTGAAGAATGTTGATTTCTGACATAATAACTAATTACAAGTTATGAATTATTTTCCTTTTATATTATTATTCTTCCTATATAAACATTCAAATTAGAGTTCTGCTGGAGTTTATGGAGAGCTAAAGAAGTTTCATTGCTACACCAAGTCATCTATCCAATCTCAGGACTAAATGTTCTGCACATTTTCTCCTTTTAAAATTAAAAAAAGGCCTTTGTTCCCTATCAGAGGTCAAAATACACGAGAGCAGTGGGCAATTTCACCCCTGAAATCCCCACACTGCCTGGGAAGATTCCCTCATGGGGATGACCAATCTCCAGGAAGATCGGCAGATGGGGCAGGTGAATCTGTTTGCAGCTCCCATTTGCCAGTAAGTTGATCGCTGACATAATCAATTGCAAGGTATACATTTTCATATGACTACATAAAACCTGAAGACTTCAGATCATGGGGAATGCCTTATAAGATAAAGATGTTCCTTTGCCACCTGAATTCAATTATCCACTGGCTCCCAGTTAGTCTTCATGCAAGGTAGCCACAATAACCAACCCTGATAACGCCACTGAAGCAATAAAACATCATCACAAATATTTCCCTTCCAAACTGCAGGCACAGTACTGAGCAGGAGTCAAAGGAACTGCTTAAAATTATCCTCATTTGATTTCTGTTTAGTTTTAATAAATAAACCTCTTTCTGATATGATATTGATTCAAGATGGTGGCAGATTAAGATGCTCCAGCCAGAGCTCCTCTGCTCCGCCCATCCTTCTTTTTTAATCTCTTTCTTTTCTCTTTGCCTGCAGTTTCTTCCTTTTTTATAATTTTTATTTTTATATTAAACTTACCCGGATGGGAATGGAGGAGGCGACGCCAAACCAAAGGCGGTCGCTGGTGAGTCCGAGAGGTGAGCCCCAGACTGGGCCAGCGAGGGGTCAGTGGGTCCCAGAACGGAGACCAGTGTAGGAGGTGAGTCCTGGAGGCGATAAGGCAGACCAAAGGCGAGACCCTTGTGGACTGGATGCGAGGCCTTGAGATTTGATGCCTGGTACACTCTAGAGACTTGGCCCTGTGCTGGCACAGACTTGGTGAAAAGACTATAATTCGAGTACTTTTTTGTAAAAACTTCTTTATTGTTATGCTGAATTTTTATTTACTACTTTTTCCAAGTCTGTAACACATACTTAAGTGTTTGTAACTAGGTACCCCGGTACCTAAAGTGGTGCCAAAACGGTTACATTACAAACTTTTCACTGAACTCATTTGAGTGCACATGACAATGAAGCTAATTCAATTCGAGCTGTAAAAAAGTAAACTCTTTTTTTTGAATCTAACGCTGCAATGAGAGACAGATGATTAACAAGTATAGATTTTTATCCAAGCATAGTACCTGGGCTGCTTGAGGGCTTCGCATTCTGGCTACTTGAGGACTCCGTACCCTGGCTGGCACAGGACTCTGAGATTCTGAGCCTGCAGAGCTTCTCAAATGGGTTTCTTCATATTCTTGTGAATTGACAGAGCTTAGTGTGCTCCGAAAGCCTGTGTATTCACTTGGAGAACTTAAAACCTGCAACACAAACTCCAGTTAAATCTCAAATTCTCCTTTGCCAAGCTTCTCCATGGAGATGTCATGTCAGTAGTCACTGGATAGATCAATTTTATTACTTCACATTTCATTTATTGGATTTTAATTTTGATCTTCCAGTTAATAGATTGTTCAAATTGCCTTTCAATAACATTTAACTTTAAGAAGATAATTTAATTCTATTTGAATCTAGTAGCTTCAAGTAACATGAATATTCTTTCTCATTTCAAATCCAAGCTCAGACAACATCACGTTTGATGAAGTAATATTGAAATGCGGATCGTCAATACAAAAAGTCTCTTCAAGACATTTAAGCCAACAATATGCAAATTATGCCACATCACCTGGAATGTGACATTGAAATAGACTGCATGCAACCTTTAGGTGTCTTCATCTGAATTTTTGGAAAACAGAATGAAGTCCCAACTCATATTTTTAAAAGAGATTATGCAGATTGAAACTTTAATACGTTGCCGGAGGTCATTTGTTCTGACTTCAGAGCAGGCCGCAAGTTGCATAAAGAACAGAACAGTCCAAGCCCGTCAAACTGAAAGGGCATCCGTGGCTGCGTGTGTGTGTGTGTGTGTGTGTGTGTGTG
>NC_063345.1:47966931-47984421 GCF_021869965.1 Rhincodon typus
TACACTTGTTTGGCAGCTCTCCAAGGTGGGACCTAATCCTGAGAAATAAGTGGAAGCCTTGCCTTAAATCAATTTTCACTACCCCCATGTGTTAATTTGCTGCAGGACAGCCATCAGGACTGCGGTCTGATTGCCCCTGACATCTCAGCGAACAGAATAGTGGAAACCAGGGTGTCCTGTAAAAATCCATTCCTACAAGAATTGAACAGTGCACCTACCCAATTATCTATTACCCCACATTCAATTCAATGCTGGTAGTGTGCACTTTAGTCATGCATATATTGCAACAAACAATGAAAGTCACTTTTAATCTTTATTAGAATTTTTGGCTAAATGACAAAATAGTCTTTGAGACTTACCAAGAAGTATGAAAATTTGCAATATTAATACCTGGACAGGTTGTGGTTGAACAGTGGAGTCTTGATTATACTGGATATTCCAATTAATTTGAGAGTTTCCTGTGGGCTGATACCATTGAAGATCTTTCGTGATGTTGTATGCCTGTAATAGAAATGTGTGCCAATTAGCCCTGACCACCTCATCCCATTCAAAAATCAGTTATTGCCACTGCATACAACATCCACCTCTTGAAATTAGTATTACTGGATATTCTGAATTCAATTTCTGTGACTGACTTGTTTAACTTGTTTGAAGAGACTGTTTTCTTTCAATTGGTTCATGGGAAGTGGGCATTGCTAACTTTTACTGCACATTCCTAATTGTTCTTTATGGTGGCATTGAGCTGCCTTGGTAAACCACTGCCATGCATCAGAGACGCAATGTTTTCAGTGAAGGAGTTCCAGAATTTTAGCACTGTGACTGTAAAGGAATGGTAATAGTGAAGGAACAACAATATTGTTCCAAGGCAGGATGGTGCGAGAGTTGGGTTTGGAGGGAGGGGATTCTTTCAGTTGATAGTGTTCCCCTGTATCTTCTGCCCTTGTCCTTCTAGGTGGTAGAGCTCATGGGTTTAGAAAGTTAGAAAATATCGGAGCAGCTAATGAAAGCCCCTTAAACAATGCTTCGTGTAGTTGGGACATACAGCTGCTACTGTGCATCAGTGGTGAAGGAGTGAATTGAGAAGGTAGTGGATGCGTGCCAAGCAAACAGACTCTATTGTCCTGGATGATGTTGAGTTTATGCGTTGTTGGAAACGCATCCATCCAGGCAAGTGGGCAGCATTCCATCGCTGTCTTGAATTGTAGATGGAGGACAGGCTTTAGAAAGATGGGAGGTAAGAATTCCTAACTTTTTATCATGCTGAACAATGGAGCTATGGCTGCTGACAATTTTCCCCACTCCTAGATACCAGGTTTAGCACTGAATTCTTCCCAATCCAGTATAGATTAGATGAGACAGAAATTTCAATTTCTTCAAACCTTTATTTATAATTCAGATAATTTCCTCATTGTTCACCTGTATGGTAATATACGACAGAATAGATTCCCAACCCAATTCTAAAATCTGGCTGATTTACCCATTAAGTTTTCCAATTGACAGGTGATCCATTTTGTCAGGTTACCATCTCAGCACTGAAGGTGCTCAACTGTGTCCAAAGCTAACATTTAGTAGGGTACCCATATTGCACCATTTTTCATAACATTTTCAAACTTTAACTTTGAGACGCAAAGGTAGGAACTGCCTGTACCCTTAATTCACTGAACAAAATTTTGCAAATTTACATCTCCTAATTACTAAACGCTATAAATGGACTATACAATTCTTTAAAATGATAAAAGCTGATCACAGACTCCAAGGGATAACAAGGTGTAGAGCTAGATGAACACAGCAGGCCAAGCAGCATCAGATGAGCAGGAAAGCTGATGTTTTGGGTCTGGACCCTTCTTCAGAAATGCCCACGTTATAGAAATGTCCAGAAATACACCTTGTTATCTCAGATTCTCTAGCATCGGCAGTTCCTACTATCTTGGTGTCTGTGAGATGTTTGCCTGATATTTTTGTAGTGAACAACATTGATGTTTTAATGGCAATTTCTAAATAGGTTCCTTCATTAAAATCTTAGTAGCCACGTGAAGCACACATAAGGTCTAGGAGGATGTGAACTGATGAAGCCCTTGAAGTATATAAGGAAAGTAGGAAAGAACTTAAATTAGAAGGGCTTAAAGGGGTCATGAAAAGTCATTAGCAAACAGGATTAAAGAGAATCCTAAGGCTTTTCACACATATAAAAAGCAAGAAGGTAGTTAGGGAAAGGGTTGGCCCACTCAAGGACAACAGAGCGAATCTATGTGTGGAGCCAGAAGAGGTCGGCGAGATCCTAAACGAATATTTTATGTCGGTATTCAGCAAAGAGAAGAAATTGGTGGAGAATGATCTCAGGGAAGGGAGTGCTGAGTTTCTAAGCCAAGTTGCTAATAAAAAGGAAGAGGTATTGTCTGTCTTAAAAAGTATTAAGGTAGATAAGTCCCCTGGTCCTGATGGGATCTATCCCAGAATATTGAGGGAGACAAGAGAACAAATTGCTGGAGCATTGACAGACATCTTTGTATCCCCTTTGGCCACCGGTGGGATCCCAGAGGACTGAAGAATAGCCAATGTTGTCTCATTGTTTAAGAAGGGTAGCAGGGATAATCCTGGAAACTACCTCACATTGGTGGGTGGGAAATTATTTGAAAAGATTCTCAGGGACAAGATCCTTATGTATTTAGAAGCAAATGGACATATTAGTGATAGACAGCATGGTTTTGCGTGGGGGAGGTCATGCCTCACTAACTTGATTGAGTTTTCTGAGCAGGTGACGAAGATGATTGATGAGGGAAAAGCATTCTATTTTGGCTACATGGACTTCAGTTATGGCTTTGACAAGGTCCCTCATGGCAGACTGGTACAGAAGGTGAAGTCACATGGTGTCAGGGCTGAGCTGGCAAGATGGATACAGAACTGGCTTAGTCATAGTCACAGGAGACAGAGGGTAGCGGTGGAAGGATACTTTTCAGAATGGAGGGTTGTGACTGGTGATGTTCCATAGCAATCAGTGCTGGGACCTCTACTGTTTGTGGTCTATGTAAGTGATTTGGAGGAAAATGAAGCTGGTCTAATTCATAAGTTTGTGGACGATAAAAAGATTAGTGGAGCTCCGGACAGTGAAGAGGATTGTCAGACGATACAGCAAGATATAGATCAGTTAGACGCATGGGCAGAAAAATGGCAGACGGAATTTAATCAGGACACGTGAGGTGATGCATTTTGGAAGGTCAAGTACAGGTGGAAATTATGCAGTGAATGACAGAACCCTTTGGAGTATTGATATACAGAGGGATCTGGGTGTGCAAGTCCACAGATTACTGAAGGCAGCAGTGCAGGTAGATAAGGTAGTAAAAAAAAGGCTTGTGGCATGCTTTCCTTCATTGGAAGGGTCATTGAGCATAAGGATGGACAAGTTATGCTCTATAGAACTGAAGTTAGGTCACACTTGGAATATTGCATACAGTTCTGGTTACCACGCTATCAGAAGGATGTGGATGCTTTGGAGAGGATACAGAAAAAGTTTGCCAGGCTGTTGCCTGGTATGGGGGATTTTAGCTATGAAGAAAGGTTGGATAGTCTGCGAGATAGTAAGAACTGCCGATGCTGGAGTCAGAGATAACACAGTGTGGAGCTGGAGGAACACAGCAGGTTGGGACCCAAAACATCAACTTTCCTGCTCCTCTGATGCTGCCTGGCCTGCTGTGTTCCTCCAGCTCCACACTGTGTTTTCTTGGATAGTCTGGGTTTAATTTCACTGGAAAGCAGGAGGTTGAGGGGCGACCTAATTGAAGTTTATAAGATTGTAAATGGCATGGATGGAGTGGAAAGTAAGAAGCTTTTTCCCAGGGTGGAGGGGTCAAATACTAGGGGACACAGGTTCAAGTTACGAGGGGGAAGTTTAAGAGAGATGTGCGAGGCAAGTTTTTCACACAAAGGGTGGTGAGTGCCTGGAGTGTGCTGCCAGAGGTGGTGGTGGAAGCAGAGACAATAGCAGCGTTCAAGCAGCACCTGGACGAATACATGAATGGGATCCTGTAAGTGAAGACAGTTTTAGTATGGAAGGGCAAAATGTGTCAGCACAGGCCTGGAGGGCTGGAGGGCCGAAGGGCCTGTTCCTGTGCTGTATTGTTCTTTGTTCTTTGTGAACTACAGTTAGTTTATGGGCCTGTTGAAGAGAAAATTAAATATTGACTGACCGAAGCTTCGCAAAGCACTTACATTTGATATCATATAAAAAAACAGGCACTCTAATAACAATGTACGTTTAGGGTGCTTTCTCTTTTGCAATCTTGGCTATAATCTTTGTCTATTGTTCTTTTTGTACAACTAGATTGTGTCCATTCTATAAAGGGCTTTTATTTTTACTTTATTTCAATATCAAAAAAATCACAAAAATTATGAGTTTTGTTGGGGTCACAGGTTGTTTGCTGGGAGGGAAAGTGGGAATAAAAGAAAGACCGACATCAATCTTATGGGTGACTGCAACTGAGAGCAGTCAATTCAGAGGAATGAGTACAAACAATTCAAAGGACAATTTTAAGCAGATCAATCTACCAGAGAAGAATGTAGCTAGAATTAAACTATTTCATTTAATTTCATTTTATTATAAAAGCTACAAATGAATGGAAATGACAATTATTGAAAATGATTGTGTTAGTTTACTACTACGATTTCCAAGAGATGATAAAGATATTAATAGGTTATATCCCAGCATGGTAATAAAATGGACAATCACATTATTCTTAATATCATTCTTAATATCAATATCATTCTTACCTGCGCAGGAGTGTTTGGTTCACATGTCACGTAGGTTTTATGCACTACAACTTCTGAATCTTTGGGAATATTTAGTCCTTTCATGCTTTGAGCGAGTACATATTGATGCTGTCTGTTCTGTATCTGCACCACAAACAGTAATTTAGATAAGATTTTAAAATGAAGAACTAAACCTCTGTGATGCGCATAGGGCATGGGGCTTTAGGGGCCCAGACATCGACACACCATGATGCATCACCCAATCAAGAGGGGGGAAAAGAAAAGTCAAAGGAAAGAAAGAAATTGCATTCAAAAGCACTTTTCACATCCTCAAAAGTGTCCCAAATCATTAATAACCAATCTATTGGCCCATGGTCCATAGAATGATTAGAGACATATTGGCAGGATAAGTTTCACCAAAAATAATGTCTCTTCTCATGCTTTTAGGCATAACTGCATGATAATATTAAAAGCATGGCAGTGGCTCCAAATTAATTAAGCTAATGGTTCAACATTTTGTTTTGAAGCCACATTAGTTATAAATCTAAATTTTGAATCAATTAAAATTTGTCCATTTACTGTGTGGGGAAACAGCACAGTGTGCCCACTGGCATTCTCCCAAAGACAGCAGACAGCAGTATGAATTCATATAGCCAGGTATCCACTGCCTGCTCATAAGCCATGAGTCTGGTCATGAAATTCTTAAAGTAAGTGAAGTCTGAGGCCCAATTATATGATGGAAAATTAGTTTAAATAAAAACTAAAGGGCAACAGGATATCTTTTTATTTAATGTGCCCTACGAAGAGAGCAGATTCTCTGAGACATCTGTCAGTTTACAAAGGGACCTTGCTGCAGCTTGTTTTACCTTATCCAACTTAACTTGTTGCTGAAATTTCACTTGATGAAATGATGGTACTATTCAGGTGCGGGCACTTCTTTGAACTGATCTGTCTATTGGACAGAACTAACCACTAAATACCTCAACAAAAACTTCCATTTACAAGGCATTGTTAACGTAACAAATAATGTAATGTAATCCCACATGTTTTAGCTCATATTATGCCAGACAACAATTATTATTGTCCATTGAAGGTGCTTTCCTCCAAGGTAGATCCTCACTTTAACATGTTGCTCTCTGCTGCCCATCAGAAATCGGTCCCCATCCCTTTGGCTGGGGTCAGGCTGGCAGACTTCAGCAAACTCTGGGGTTACCTCTGTGCTTGGCTCCACATCTTCTCTTCATTGAGAGCAGCCTGTTGACCCAGTGCCACAGCTGGATACCTGCTGGCAATTTGATTGACCAGTGGCAGGATCTCCTCCAAGCTGGAGCCCCAATGTAAATAACAGCCTGACAGAAATTAGGTTACAGGGCAGCCTGCGAAATGGAAATGGGCTCACCAGCCAGCTTTAGGCTGGAAGAGTAAGGCCATCACCTCTGTATAAATTTCCCCTCATGACCTCCAAACAATTGAGCAGCTATGTGGAATTCCATGAGAATAACAGGAACTTATACTTTCACATGGAAATGGTAACACAATTCTGGATTCAAACACTGAACAAGCACTTAACAGCATTTAAGCCAATCAGTGTGGGACCCTTCCAGGAGCTTTTAACGCTGATTAATGTTTTTCATTTTATGAGACAGAGATATTCTCTCCGCTGAGCAATCACTGGAAAGCAAAGTTTCATGTATTTCTTTGATGGGTAAAATGCAAGTGAGCTTTGCTCTTGGAAGCTACGGTTCACAATATCACAGAACTCATCTCTGTCTAATATTGTAGTATAACCAGTCCCTCAAGCAGAATTGAAGATATACAACTATCATTTACAACTTTGGTGTCATGTTTAACCCTCATATGAGCTTCTAGCAACTTTCCATACCTTGAACAAATAAGAATTGTTGTTAGATTAAACTTTTTTTTATTATTACACATGATTATCATTAAGTCAATTAGGATTAAAGCAGACACTTTTCTATTTAAATTTTAAAGTAGCACAAATGTTTAGATAATAACAAGTTGTGTCTGGACACGCTTGTAAAATTAATCACATACCTCCGAGGGGTTTGACAGCCCACCTTGCCTCACAATGGTCTGTTCATAATTGACATCATTTGCCTTCTGATATTGTTGCTGAGCATCCTACACAAAGATATACATTAGATAAATCCAAAAGATTGTTATTTGTTCACATTTTCAAGTTCCGCAATGGCAACACCCTCCTTTTTTTTAAGCTATCATTAAGTGATTATGATGCCACTTCTTGAAAAAAAAAATCATGTGCACAGTACATTGTCGCAGCAAGCGACAGCTGAGATGTAAAAGGATTCACAAGGAAGTACAATTGTTCACAGGTGGCCCAATAACATGGAATTTCAGCACAACACTCAACATTAGTTGTTTCCAATTTGACCAGTTCAACATTAGATAGCATGTGGGTGGTGGAATTGGTGGTAGGTTGGGTTGGGTTTTTGAGGTGCATAAGAGGTGACAACGGAACTTGGGATATTCTTGTTCAGTTTTTGATGGTTAATACAAGGAGGAGATCTTGTAGTACAGTGGTAGCACATGACCTCCGGGCTAGAAGCCCTACAGTCCCATGCCAGGACTTGTTGGGAATGGAAGGTATGTTTTATGATGTGGCGATGACCATCAGTCTGTAAAGATCCTTCCAACAGTGACAGACAGTGAGAGTAGGACAGTTCCTAGTCAGCCAACCTGCCAAAGGCAATGGCAAACTGTTGTGAGGTCACATGCAGCGACCAATCCAGTGCAAGCCCATGGTACAACCCCAGAATCAAGAAATGGAGAAATGGCAGGCAGATACAAGAACAGCCATGGTAGAAGCTACCATCAGGTTACCTGCCTCTCAGTCAGAAAAGCGCTTAGTGCAGATAATGCATGCGTAGCATACTTACTCATTATCTTATCTTGAGGAAGGATTATTATACATTCTTATTGATTATTGGATACATTACTATTCTATGAAGAGCACTCCAACTAAAAAGGAGTAACTGTCAAACAATCTGGTTAGCAACATTTCAAAGACATTTCGTATAAAAAGAGATATTAGTGTGAATGCATTCATTTTTAAATCCTCAAATATTAGGTTTCCTCAAGCATTAACCACAAAAATTCAACTGCAAACTCAGGCCTTGTACCTCAGCCCAATTATTGATACCGATTACAAACTAGAGAAATCACTAATGTAGATAATTCAATGTGAGTGTACTACATATAATCAAACCTTTTCATTCAACCTATGATGTGTTTTTCTGTTAGAAAACAAATATAAAAATAAAAATTTCAAAGCTTGTTTTTCAGAGACCGTTGCAGCTCCGAGGAAAGAAAGAAGCTATTTCCCACATTTTATCCTGTGCTTTTTCCAGCAATCCCCCCATGCAGTGATTCAAATTATTTATTTAAATTCTCCTTTAAGAATACAATTCTTTCCATTTCAGTTATTTAGCGTATTAGTTCATCAGCAGCTTCTTATATTTGGGCTACAACATAGCCCTCATATCTTTTACTAAGGACTCTTGCTAACTTGTGTCTGAGAAGCTCAATTCTGTTAGTGATTTGTGTAAGAGTTCAATGCAAAGCTCATCTCTAACAGAACACTTTCTCTTAATTCACACATGCTCAACACTTGATTCTGTTGCGGCAAGAACTTTGAGCTGCAATCTATTAACAGCACTCCATCCATTTCCATGCAATGCTGAGGAAGGGTCACCGGACCCGAAACGTTAACACTGTTTTTCCCTTCACAGATGCTGCTAGACCTGCTGAGCTTTTCCAGCAACTTTGTTTTTGTCCGTGCAATGCTCTGTCCGTGTCAATTATCAGTTTAAAGATTGCTCTGTACTGTAGGTTCACGTTCACTGGGGACTTGACTGAGCAAGTCCAAATTCTCTTCAGCTACTTCCACCCTTACGCTTAATAGACAGAGAAGACTTCATTCCCTTTAATATAGGTTTCAATCTCTACCAAGATTAAAGAGATCAAAGTATAGATCAAAGCATCACCGAAGGTATTCGTTATGTTTTACACAGTCACAAACGCCAGTCTTCCTGTTTAAAAAGCAATCAGCCTGTATTTATAAGTTTTAAAAGCCCAGGTATTTGCTGAATTCCACACCTAGTTGGAACAGAAAACTGGCTTGACAGCTTCCCATTCACGACAGCCAGGCTAACTGCAAATTCAGACATTCACTTGTAATTTCATCAGCAACAATCTCTTTGCACACAAGTTACTGTATCCTCAAAAAGCTGAAGTTATAAATGTGTCAGTAACAAGTGGTGCTGGTTCAAAGCTGTAGAGAGTGGCAACAGACTAAAGTATTAAGACACTGCTATTGGCTTCTTCTGAGCCTTAACTTCTATAATTTTTCATGAAATAGCAGACATACTATACAGGACCTGACAAGAAATGCACATAAACTGTCACAGAGAAGTCCACTGAAGAAGTACTTTATGAGACAATAAAAGACTTGTGTAGGATGTTGTCAAGAACAAAAGTCAGGAGAAAACAGATAGGAGTGGGGGTCAGGCAATTGAAAACAGAAACATGGTTTTTAAAAGCCTGAAGACTATAAAAGGGAGTCGACTGTAAAAGAAACCGGTAGTTTCGAAGGCGTGGAAAAGTATTTGCTGGAATCGTTGATTGCATCATGAATATTATTATTAACACTGCAGGAATATCAAATTTGGAGCTCAAGAGGTATTCGGTGGTGTTCGGTGAAGGAAGGATATTAGCTAGGTCACAGTAGTGGAAAGGATCCAGGAGATTTTTTACATTCCTCACGGACAGATGAAGCTTCCATTTAACTAAACATCTGAAAGAGTGCTCCTCTGGCAATGCAATTCTTCCTCAGTACTGCACTTAAGTCTCATCTTAGATTAGGTGCTCAAGAAGTGGGTCTTGCATCATACTATTTTGACCTAGTCATTAGAGTGTTTACAAATTGAACCAAGCAAATAGCTTCTAAAAACCAAACGCTGCAAACGCAACTTGCATCAAAATAGTGCATTTAAAAATCCTAATCTGCAGTGTAGAGGTGTATTCAAAGATTGATGCCAATCATGGAATATTAAAATGCATGACTAAACGTTTGGTGAAAGAGGTGGGAATTAAAGTCGTAAATAACTACTGAGTTGCCAGGTTAGATTTGGTTTAATATCTCACACATTCATAAAAGACTGTATCATCCATGAAATGCATTTTACAGTGCAGCACTAAAAGGTTAGCCAAGATTATAAGTGCTCAGCTCTGCAGCGAGTCTGAAGATTACAAATGTTCTAAGGAAATAGTGTACAATTGAGCTGCTTTGTTATTTTTTGACAGAAGTTTACAATTATGAATAAATTCTCAATTCACTGATGAATAGTCGGAGAAAGCCAGAACTGCAGATGCTGGATCAGATTCAATACAGTGTGGAGCTGGAGGAACACAGCTGGCCGGGCAGCATCAGAGGAGCAGGAAAGTCCATGTTTCAGGTTTACACCCTTCATCAGGGCTGGGGAGGTGGTAGGGAGCTGCAGAATAAATGGGGGGGGTGGGGCTGGGGGAAGGTAGGTGAGATGGTGATAGGTGGATGCAGGTAAGGGGTAGTGGAGATTGGTTACTGGGAAGGGTGGGGTGGATGGGTGGGAAAGAAGATGGACAGGTTGTGTCAGGTCAAGGAGTTGGGGGACGAGAGGGCGGGTTGGATAAAGGGATGGGGTTGGGGGTGGGAAGGTTTTGAAACCGGTGAATTCTTTGTCGAAGCCATCGGGCTGTAGGCTCCCGAGGTGGAGTATGAGGTGTTGCTCCTCCAGTTTGCATGTGGTGTCATTGTGACACTGGAGGAGGCCCGGGATGGACATGTCACCCAGGGAGTGGGGGGACGGAGGGGGGTAGTTAAAATGGTTAGCAACTGGAAGGTGTTGTTGATTATAGCATACAGAGCATAGATGCTCCACGAAATGGTCACCGAGTCTGCGATTGGTCTCATCGATGTAGAGGATACCACATAGGGAGCAATGGATATAGTAGTCCAGGTTGGAGGATGTACAGGTGAATCCCTGTCAGATTCGGAAAACGGGCCTTGAATGGAGGTGAAAGCGAAGGTGTAGGGGCAGGTGTAGCACTTCCTGCGGTTGCAGGGTTGCCGGGTGTAGTGGGGAGTGTGGAGCAGACAAGGGAGTTGCGGAGTGACCGGTCCCTACGAAAGGCAGATAGGGGTGGGGAGGGAAATATATCTTTGGTTGTGGGGTTGGATTGTAGGTGGCGGAAGTGACGGAGGATGATGCGCTGGATGCGGAGGTTGGCAGGGGGGGGTGATAAGTGAGAACAGGGGGACTCTGTCTTTATTTTTGTTGGGGGCAGGGGGTTCGAGGGCAGAAGTGTGGGAAATGCAAGAGATGCCGTTGAGGGTATTATAAATCAACAGAGGGAGGCTGTTGCGGTCCTTGAAGTGGGAGGACATCTGGGATGTCTGGGAGTGGAATGCTCCACCTTGGGAGCAGATGTGGGGGAGGCGAGTAAGGCATCGAATTCTTGCAGGAGAGTGGGTGAGAGGAGGTGTAGTCAAGGCAGCTATGGAACTCGATGGGTTGGAAATAGATGTTGGTGCTGAGACGGTTACTGGAGATGGAGATGGAGATGGAGATGTCCAGGAAGGGGAGGGGGGTGTCTGAGATGTTCCAGGTGAATTTGAGGTTGGAGTGAAAGGTGTCAGTAAAGTTGATGAACTGTTCAAGCTCCAGTGACATCTCAGATGTCCTCCCAATGTGGTCTCCTCTACATCGGTGAGACCCAGCGCAGACTCGGTGACTGTTTCGTGGAGCATCTGCGATCTGTATGCTATAATCAACAACACCTTCCAGTCGCTAACCATTTCAACTCCCCCTCCCAATCCCTGAGTGACATGTCCATCCTGGACCTCCTCCAGTGTCACAATGATGCCACCCACATACTGGAGTAACAACACCTCATATTTTGCCTCGGGAGCTTACTGCCCGATGGCCTATACAGGTGAATTCACCAGTTTTAAAATCTTCTCACCCCCAGCCTTATCCAATGTCCGACCCTCCCCCTCACCCCCCACCTCCTTGACCTGACACAACCTGTCCACCCCTCCATTCCCACTGACCAATCCTCACTACCCCCCACCTGCATCCACCTATCACTATCCCACCTACCTTCACCCTGTCCCACCACCCCTCTATTTATTTCTGAGCTCCCTTCCCCCTCCCCCTCCCCAATCCTGATGAAGGGCTGTAAACCTGAAACGGAGACTTTCCTGCTCCTATGATGCTGCCTCACCTGCTGTGTTCCTTCAGTTCCACACTGTATTGTCACTACTGAATCTTGCCGTTCTGGCTCAATTTCTCAGATGTCTTCGCCCCCTCCTACCTGCTTGCTCCTGTTCCATCTGTAATTTTATGGGTAGTGGATGAGTCATTAGGCAGCCCACCTGCTCTCACCTC
The DNA here is from genome assembly GCF_021869965.1 of Rhincodon typus. NCBI lineage: Eukaryota > Metazoa > Chordata > Chondrichthyes > Orectolobiformes > Rhincodontidae > Rhincodon > Rhincodon typus. The sequence goes on from NC_063345.1 coordinate 47,979,144, forward strand.
AGTTCAGGCCCCTCGGTGGTTAACCAATGGCTACTTCAGGGCCACTTGGTGGGAGGAAGTCGAGGATGAAGCAGAAGCCCTGCTTGGGCAATAAGTATGAAGACCTCTCTTGTGAGCCCCCTTCCCCCAGTCAGGAACCCTCACCCTACCTCCCTGTCATCTACTCCCCAGCAAGTGAAACAGATGACTTTGTTTGTTTGTGCTTGGCTAATTTGATCAACATAATATTCACCAACAAGCTCTCTAATACTGACTGTGCAGCTGGAGGGACAAATAGTCATGACTATTGTCAGGTGGGGACATTTCAGCTTATATTGGTGATGTAATCTCATCCCGAGAACTTTGATCTTTACCTGTGCAAAAGAACCAGAGGCAATGGCCTAGTGGTATTGTCACTGGACTGTTAATCCAGAGACCCATGTAATGTTCTGGGGACCTGGCTTCAAATCTCACCATGGTAGATGGTGGAATTTGAATTCCATTTAATAAACAAAAAATATGCAATTAAGAGTCTAATAATGAGCATAAATCCACTGCCAAGCCACATCCAGTGAATGAATAAAACAAATAAATCATGAGTAACTTTTGTTATTTTACACACAGCATGGTCTAGAATCTTGAATGCAGCACCACAGCATGTTGGAGCCAGACTGAATCTTACCTTTTGAAAGAGAATTAAGAATCAGACAGTTATTAGAAGAGAAAATCAATGCAGAAAAAAAGACAAGGGTGTAGGCTTAGCTGAATTGCTCTTGCAGAGGTCCAGCACAAGTTCAAATGGGCCAAATAACCTCTGTATTGCAAATTATTCTATGATTCTATTGTCGATCTTCTTCATGAAGGCAACTGAAAATGATTCCATGCTAAAAGACATATTAAGAATGTTTCCACATCACGATTCAAAGGCTAAAATTCCACACTTCAATCTCAGAGGGATTATTATTTCACAAGTAAGGTTAACGAGAATCCTAAGGCATTCTATACATACATTAAAAACAAGAGAATAACTAGGGAGAAGGTAGGACCACTCAAGGATAAAGGAGGGAACTTGTGCTTGGAAGCAGAGGATATGAGTGAGATTCTAAATGAGTACTTTGCATTAGTATTCACCAGGAGAAAGATACAGAGGATAGTGAGATTTGTGTGCAGCATACTAATATGCCGTGGTATTGGGTGTTTTGAAGAGCTTTAAGGTGGATAAGTCCCCAGGGCCCAGAGGTACCTACCTCAGGTTATTGAGAGAGGCAAGAGAGGAGGTTGCTGGGGCCTTGACCAAGATCTTTGTATCCTCGCTAGCCACTGGAGAGGTCTCAGAGGACTGATGAGTAGCTAATGTTGTTCCTCTGTTCAAGAAGGGAAACAGGGATAATCCAAGAAACTACAGACCAGCGAGTCTCACCAGTGAGATTTGGAAGCTATTGGAAAGAATTCTTAGGGATAGGATTTACGCACGTTTGGAAAAGCATGACCTAATTGGGGACAGTCAGCATGGCTTTGTGCAGGCTAGGTCATGTCTTACCAACTTGATTGAATTTTCTGAGGAAATGACAAAGGTGATTGATGAGGGTAAAGTAGTGGATGTTGTCTACATGGATTTTAGTAAGGCTTTTGACATGGTCCCTCATGGTAGGCTCATCCAGAAGATTAAGATGTGTGATCCACGGTGACTTAGCCACGCGGATTCAGAACCGGCTTGCCCATAGAAGGCAGAGGGTAATGGTGGAAGGTTGTATTTCAGGCTGGGGGTCCGTGACTAGTGGTGTTCCTCAGGGATCCATACTGGGACCTCAGCTGTTTGTGATATATACAAATGACTTGTATGAAAACGTAGATAGGTGGGTTAGTAAGTTTGCAAACAACACAAAGATCGGTGGAATTGTGGATAGTGTAGAAGGTTATCAAATGATTCAGCGGGATATAAATCAGTTGCAGATATGGGCGGAGAAATGGCAGATCAAGTTTAACCTGGGTTAAGTGTGAAGTGCTGCACTTTGGGAGATCAAATATTGAGGAAACATATACAGTTAATGGCAGGATCCTGAACAGCATTGATGTACAGAGGGATCTTCGGGTTCAAGTCCATAGCTCCCTGAAAGTGGCCACGCAAGTAGATAGGGTGGTAAGGCAGCGTATGGCATGCTTGCCTTTATTGGTCAGGGAATTGAGTACAAGAGTCAGGATGTCATGTTGGAGCTTTATAAGATTTTGGTTCAGCCACACTTAGTGTATTGTGTTCAGTTCTGGTCACAACATTACAGGAAGTATGTGGAATCTTTGAAGACGGTGCAGGTGAGTTTTACCAGGATGCTGCCTGGATTAGATGGTATGAACTATAAAGGAGAGTCTAGAAAAACTTGGTTGTTTTCTCTGGAACAGTGGAGACTGAAGGGAGACTTGATAGGAGTCTTTAAAATTACAAGATGCATAGATAAGGTTGACAGTCAGAATCTTTTTCCCAGAGTTGAAATCTGTAAAACTAGGGGACGTGCATTTAAAGGTGAGAGGGCACAAAGTTCAAGAGAGATGGGAGGGGCAAGCTTTTTTTTAAAACAGAGAGTGGTAGGAGTGTGGAACGTGCTGCCAAAGGTGGTGGTGGAGGCAGATACAACAGGGGCATTTAAGGGACTTTTAGATAAGCACATGAATATGCAAGGAATGTAGGGATATGAGCCAAGGGCAGGCAGAATTGATTAGTTTAACTTGGCATCATGTTCAGCACAACATCGTGGGCCAAAGGGCCCATTTCTGTGCTGTACAGTTCAATGTCCTGACTAAGAACCTGAATTGGACATCTCAAGTACTGAGACAGGGCAAATCATGAATCAGTACATCAAGGATCAAAAAGGGTAATAGAAGCATTGAAGTTAGTAGCCAAAAAGAGATTGAAATGATATGGCCATCTTTGTGGTGAGGCAAGTTATGAAGATGGAGCTGCCTGGAAGGAGGCGAAGAGGAAGGCCAAAGATGGAACAATGTTATGACAAGAGATCTGAATGCAGTAGGACTGAATGAAAAAACAGAGGGAGTTAGAGAAGGGAGATCAATCAACACTGTGGTGATCCCAGTTACAATGGAAGATGATGAAAGGACAAAGGTGGTATCCTGTCTGAATTGAAATGCCAAGTTGCTGAAATGCTTATTAGCTTAGTCTTCAGCTATCCTCCCCCTCCTGTTAATAACACAATTGTTTCATATAGTCTTTCCCATCCACTCTACCATCTCCCTTCCCAGATCTGAAGGGATTTTATGAACCGCCTTGTTTATAAACTCCTTCTTTGTTTCTCGGATGCATGCAGATACACATTTTATGTCACTTTGCTGTTTTATTCCCTTCCTACCTTTAGGTTTTTATGTTTTTCATTGTGAAGCCAGGTGTCGTAACCCAGAAGGCAGGTGATACAGGCTCTGTGTTGCTTGCCAACACAACAGCTGCTTGTGGCAGTTTATGCTCTGTGAGAATGAAAGCACAGACCAGAGGTACAGAATAATAACGTGGCAACTAAATAGATTATGAAGCTGTTTTATCCGAACATGGACCCAACAGTGTTCAAAATATTCAAACTAAAATACGTAGTCCACTTTCCCCTAAACACAAGAACATTTGAACTGGAGCAGGAATAGACTACAGGAACCCCTTAAACTATTTCACTACAAATTATCATTCCACATTCCTGCCCAATTCCCATACAGTATCTCTCGACTCAGAATCCGTACTGGGGCTTGCCACATTCCAGCCTGACAACTCAAAAATGCCCCTTTTATCCCGAGTATGTTTCCGTCCATTAACATTCCGTCCATCCATTCTTATTCCCTCAATTTCTTATAATTAAATATCTGCCTATCCCAGTACACTCAATGATGGAATAACTAAACCATCTGCAATAGAAAGTTCCAAAGATACACAACCTTTCAGTAAAGAAGCTTCTCATCTTAGTCACAAATAATCAAATCCTGATGCTGAAATTTTGTCATTATGTTTTATGTTCCCTAGCCAACAGAATACAACCTCTGCGTTTACTCTGCCAAGCTCCATCAGAATCTTAAATACTTCGACAACCTCTCACCCATCCAAACTCAGGACAATATTGACTCAAATTACTGAGCCTCTCCTCCGAGGACAACTCTCTCATTCCAGAAAGCAATCTAGCGACCCTTTGCTGTATTGCCTCCGAGGCAACTTCCTTTGATATGAAGATCAAGGCAAAATTGCCCCATTTGACTCAGAATGCCAATGTCAAATTCAATGGGGGCCAGAGCCATAGGCTTGGGGAATAGGCACTCAGATGTAATTCTCCCCAAACTGGCCAACAGTGGCCAGAGATAGGCTAAGTACCATAACGAGCAACAAGACAGTTTTTCAAAGCTGAAGGGCTAAATAGAGGTCCTCCACCACTTAAGAAGTAGAGGCTGGCCTTTCAAGATTAGTAAGGGAGTGATACCATGAGACAAGACGTTCTCGCAACCATTTTGTTAAGTTTCAAAAGAAAACACCCATTGCAGCCAGGCTACTGTTGCGGAGGGGAACCTTCTCAAAGACAACATTTGCCAGTAACGTGTGGAGGGCCACCACGCCAAGACCCAGGCTGCTGTCAGGAGGCCATGTCTCAGCAATTACATCATTTCTTTGCACTCTAGAGACCAGGAGGCCAACTGGAAAATTCAAATTGGCCTCTGATAATAGGCCTTAACAAGGCCAATTTGCAAATGGCACTGGGGACAGGATGTCTGTTCCTATCCGGGCCTGAACAGCCAGCCACAAAACTGCACATACTACTCGAGGCGTGATATCACCAAATCACAGACAATTGGAGCAAGACTTCTTCATTCTTGTCGGCCACCCCTTGCAATAAAGGCAAAGATTCAATTTGCCTTCCTAATTGCTTGCTGTACCCACAAACTAATTTCCTGCATTCGTCGAACAAATACATCCATAATTTGTACTGTATGCTCTGCCACTCCATTCAAAGAAGGACAATACGGTGTGTTTTACCCCTTTTATTCTCACGAAATCTGAAAATTCCTCTGAACAAAAATTGAGGAAAATATAAGACACAATCAAACTACACAAAATCTCAAGTCTTCCAAATTGTTGTTTGATTCATTGGAAATATCTGAACCTACTTCAAATGGCTATCACAACGAACAGATGTAGCCCCTGAAATTCTGCAAAAGCAATGTGCCCTCTCTGCTGTACTTGAGCCAGCCACTTCCATGGTTGCAAAAGTACCAAGAGTGGCTTCTTTTTTTAAAAAAACAGGTTAACATATTTTAGTTAACA
>NC_063345.1:47984821-48047510 GCF_021869965.1 Rhincodon typus
TCATACTCCTCTGATGCTGCTTGGCCTGCTGTGTTCATCCAGCTCTACACCTTGTTATCTCAGATTCTCCAGCATCTGCAGTTCCGACTATCTCTTAACATGTTTTACACTGTTTCATTGTCTTCTGTCAGATAGCATCTCATCAGATTCTTTATCAAACTCATTCCTAAATGCTGGTTATGAAGATTATAAAACAATTGATCTCTACCTTTCCAGAATTACAACTCTGGCTCCTCACATAGCATAACCTTTATCAGCCGACAGCTCACCATTACTGAATTTTTTATTAAAATGGCCTGATTTTGAAATACAGCATTTATGTGGACCAATCATTTGCATTGTTAGTCATACACTGTTGATGAAACAGCATCCCTTACAACTTGTTCTACTAATCTCCAGATGATAATCTAGACATCCGATCTATAAAACAATAATCCTCGATCATTTCTACTCAATATGATACCCAGAAACAGTCAAAATCAAAGCTCATTTCTGCATTCAGGATGCAGCTAAAGTAAATTCTGTAACTTTTGGATTCAAAATGGCCATCATTGCCTTATAATCAGTTTTGGTTGTGAAGCTATGACCATACAAGCATTTATGAAATTACCTTGCTCCAAAAAATCAAAGATAGTGCTTCACACTCTCAGCATAATTTCACTCATTGGCACAGAGGCAAATGTAATCGTCTCTCCTCACCATTATCAAACATGAGAGATCATTGCATGGAGAGGCATCACATGCTTCCTTAATCTTTTTGGACAGATTTGATCTGCTGGCTAAATAGTTGTTATTCCAGTGTAGATGGGAGTTGCGCATGGGGATCCTGTGAAATCCCCAACACAGCACACTTCAAAGGATTATTTGGGAAACTGAATTTTCCACTGGATAATTGACTACACCTGGAAGCCGACAAAAGTCTCCACAAAAATTGAAGCCTGGATAATTCCAATGAAATTAAATAAAATAGCTACTGAGGAAATGTTAGATGATTGAGTAGATAGTCTAACTGCTGAGTAACTGCTAAACAGACACCATACTTACCTCATTCACAAGCTCCACACCCTGACCTGACACCCTCTCCCCACAGAGGCACATCTGCTCCCCGAAACTCAACACCTCCTTCCCTCGCCCCCAAAACCCCGGAGACTCGAGACTCACCAGGAGCCAAAGCTCTTGCTCCACCCAACCCCAACCCCAACCCCAGTGATGTCACCCCTGTCCTGATCTGCACCCCAACGTGGACTGAAACTCCATCAGACTCAACCCTCTGGAACCTCCACTGGACTGAACTTGGCCCCAATCTCCAAAACCTCCTCTCCCTCATGTTGCTACCACTGGACCCAACACCCACTTCGCTCCCCTGCTCTCCAATGACAACGCCCCCACAGACCCGACAACTACCCTCCAGATCAGATTTCTTCAATTCTTCAGCCTGCCTCAACCTATCCGAAGCAAATACCTGCCACTTTGTATCCCTGCACCCTACCCCTAACAGGCATCCTAATCAGTTGACACCCTACCCTTCTCCAGCTGGGATTCTGCTTACCAGGCATTTTATTTACCAGGCTCCCTACTTACCTGGGCATCCCAACCCCGTACTCTCCCAGCACTCTAGCATTACACCTAACTTATAGACTTAAGGTTTGACAGAAGTTGTCAGAGTGGTCATCCGGACCCTTTAAATTTCAGGATACAGCAGCCTGTTGCTGTGAAAAGTGGGTATGGTTTGCCTCCCTCTAACCGTTCTCTGCCACAAAAGAATTATCAGATGGAACTACGGGTGCTGCATTTCTGAGGGAACCCTGAGTGAAATTTCCTCTCAAAAATGTTGAGCGCCCTTTCTTTGTTGGATTAAAAAAGGCTGGAGTGGCAGTCTCAGTGCGATTGTCACTCCCCAAGAAGTCTGACTCATTGTAATGTACAAGCACTGTACCATCTTCTGATTTACTTTTACACAACTTGCGTGCTTTGTCATACACTTTTGACCAAAACCATAGAGCACCCTTCTCTCACAATTTCATTCATTGTATGCACAAAGATTGAAAAATTTTGTATGAATTTACCACAATAATTGAATGGACCCTTAAATAAAAATCTGAGGTCAGAAATATTCTGAAAGTGTGGCCTTACTCCGGGTAGGATTTCTTTGTTTACCCTGTGGCCAAAAGAATTTTAAACATTCCACCATCGACTGCCTTCACTTGAACCCGATGCTTTTCCAAACATTGGAGCACCGTCTTCAACCCACCCAATATGGGTCTAGCCATTGGGAGATGAGCTAATCACATCATTCCAATAACATACTTCATCCTGAACTCCTTGCAAAATTTATTACCCCTGGAAAAAATTCCATGGGCTGAAACAACGTTGAATTGCAGTCTGTGAAAATGAAATAAACCCATGTGGGTATTAGCAATTTTTTAAAAAATACAGTGTGGAAGCAGGTCATTCGGCCCATTGAGTCCACACTGACCTTCCGAAGAGCATCCCAAGCAGACCCACCCCCTATCCTATCCCTGCACTTCCCACCCTAGGCACTATGGACAATTTAACACAGCCAATCCACCTAACCTGCACGTCTTTGGTGTGTGGGAGGAAACTGGAGCACCAAGACGAAATCCACACAGACATGGGGAGAATGTGCAAACTCTATACAGGCATTTGCCTGAGGCTGGTATCAAACCCGGGTCCCTGGCGCTGTGAGGCAGCAGAGCTAGCCACTGAGCCAACGTGTTTCCCCCATAAATACAAGACTCACTCTTCATCCAATTCAGGTCATAAATATGCAATTGTCAAATTAAATACTGAAAAAGAAAACAGCCTCCTAACAACACTTGTGAACAAATCCTTCACATTTGGCAAATGATTAGGTGGATTCTGTTGTTGTATCTGATTTACAGTTAATTGATAATCCCCACATGATCTTACAATCTCGTTTGCCTTTAACACTACCGCAAAGCCCGATTATTATGTTCAACTTTTATGATCCTGCTCTCTGCCTCCAGTCTTTTCAGCTCTTGTAGTATTTTCTCCCTTAGGGCACACAGCACTTGATGAGTTCAGCAAAAAACTGGTCCGAATTTCCTCTAAACCTATTGGTTGACCTTATAACTTTGAATCAGGTGACTAGTTTCACTACATACCTGAGGGTATCTGGTGATCACATTGTCTTGTATTGTGAGTTTTACTTCTATGTGAAAAATCTCATGACTATTTAACTTCAGTGGTTTTTAACCAGTTCTTTCTCAGCAAGGCTGGTTTTTGAGACTTCACTATGACGATGGATAATTTTTCTCATTGCTTCCTGTAAGTGACTGAAACCAGCACCACTCCCATTATGGAGATTTGCTCTCCTCTATAACTTTTTAATTCCATGCATGATATCTCCAACTGATGTGGACTCAATTTTTGAATACAAAGATTCAGGAATCATGTGACTGATGTCCCTGTATCAACTTCCACATCCAATGAGGCTTCATTCAATGTCCCTTGGACCATGATATCCTGTGAATTTTCACTGGATATCCTTGTAACTCTTATTAGTCAATAAGTAATCCCTAATCAACCTGCTGACGTTTAATGGTGACTACCATTTCCTTTGACCAGCGTTTTTCCATGCACCTTTTTCCAACAAGGCCTTAGCCGATGGCCTTTCTTCTTCCAGCTGTAACACTCTGCATTCACAGTGGCCAATTCTGGGCACAATATTGGCCTGGATATTGATGAGAGAATTTTGTAATTGCCTTCATTGGGGCCTTCAGCTTACTCAGCCTTAGCTTCGTCACTTCAGAAACCACCAGGTAGCTCTCAACTATGACTTCTCTCAAGTTATGTCCCAACATGTCTGTGGATAATGTTGTCGAAGGTCAACTTTGGCAAGGTCAGCAATTTATTGCAAATGTCCTTACCTTTTAAAGCACACACGTCGGTCCTGTAATGTTCAGTTTTGAAGTTCTCCAAAGTTATGGACAGCTTTTTCAAAGCCATGATAAATTCTCAAATACTAATCGGGTAACTGATCCCTTGTTTCTCAACCTTCGCCTCTGGCAATCTCCGATGGCTTGGGAATGGACAGCTGCTAAAGCTTACAAAATATCTGACGATAGCAGATTCTTTGGTTTAGCAGCAGCGAGCAAATTCTGGAGTATTTCATAAATTTTGGGCCTGCTTCAGTCATAAATATCACCCTTTTCCTATTCGCCACCACCCGATTAACAGCTGGCTATTAGTATTATCCAGGATACTGTCAGAAGTGAGAAACATCTCAAGCTGCTCCACTTAAGCATCGAAACTCTTTATTATGATTGTACTCTCTCAGTCTCCCAAAACTACAAGTTGAAAGATCCTTCTCTTATAGTCAGACCACCCACATGTTCAAACATAGAGAGGATGTGGAGAAGATGTTCCCACTTGTAGGAAAGGCAAGGACCTCAGGGCACGGCTTCAGAGTGAAGGGACAACCCTTTAGAACAGAGAGGAGGAGGAATTTCTTCAGCCAGAGGGTGGTGAAGCACATTTCCATAGAAGGCAGTGGGGGCCAAGTCACTGAGTGTCTTTAAGACAGAGATAGCTAGGTTCTTGATTTGTAAGGGGATTGTGGGTAAGGCAGGAGAATGGATTTGAGAAATGTGTCAGCCATGATGGAATGACAGAGCAAACTCGATGGGCTGAATGGCCTAACTCTGCTCCTATATCTTATGGCCTTTCCATGAAGATAATATTTTTGAAACTGTTTCCTCAGCCAATCTTCTCAATTCAGCTACTGATTTGCTATAAACTTATGCAACCCATACACTATTCTACCATTTCACCAAATGTAGCATCTTTGCAGGTTAGAAAAGAAACAGTGTACGGCACGTGGACAATCAATCCAAATTAAGCCATTTATTCTGGTCCATACATATATACAATTGACTATAAAAGGATGCTATTACAATGATTAAAAGTGACATTCACAGTTGCTCCATAAAACCCAGCAATGTGCACATGCATCTACAAGTCCATTCAATATGCTGGATCCCCACATGATGGAAAGCTCTCTCTTAGTAGTTCTAGATTTACGGTTGTACTAGTTTAACACATCGCCTTGTGAAAACTCACAATTTAGTTTCAAGTAGCTGCCACTGAACTGTGGTGGCCTTATGAATAATGGATGTCAGTTGGATCATTAATGAGCAACTGGCAGGGGCTGGGAATCTCGTGCCAATCCTTTGTGCCCTCCAACTTAATTGAAGGAGATTTTGCTGCCACTAGGAAACTGGTATAGAGCATCTCAGTACTGAAGTAGCCCAGCAACCATGATTCCCACTGTGATTGAGTGCACAAAATCCTGCCCATTTTTCTCAATTAGTCAAATACATTTCTATAACTCTTATGCAGTAGAATTTCATTTTACATGAAAACGTAAAATTTTACATTTTTTCCCTCCCTTTGTTTAAATAGGATGAGCTATTTTAGGTGGTAATTAATTTTTCATTCTCACATCCATACACATGGCTGACTCTTACTGAGGTAGTTTCATGTGTACCAACTGTCCTTCAGTCGTCCGAGTGATTCTTATTCATCTAGAATTATAACACAATCTAATCTTTTGAGTTCAATTTCTTCTGTGCTCACAGGTCCTTTCTCCAAAACCACAAAAGGTTGCCCTCTGCTTCCATTCATCTTCTGCTGTAATGCAGAGACAATAAACACATTCTGGAGTAACACACCCTCTGAGGAAATGCATAGCCTCCATTGTAAAGCTTTATTGTCCATGCGTGACATTGAGAATCGAGAGTGAGTGATTTATGTTCTGCTACCCAACATGATGTCAACTTAACAGGCAAAGCACTTCTCTGATAAGTTACACTTCAGCACACCAACACCAGAAAAACAAGCTCTAAGCCAGACATTGTCTGTAAATAGATAAGGAGGTTCCATTTCTTCATGAAGTTAATTCTAAATGGGATTCACTGTTAGGAACAAACTTTAAAAAGAAACACTCAAATTTATGTGTATTGCCATTTTCCACATCAAAGATGAAAGATTTTACACAAGAATCTTTGAAATAATTGGAAAATAGAAATTAAAGGAACAAACAGTTTAGTTACATGCTTCTCAATGAAAGTGTTTTGTCCAACAGTCCTAAGCAGCTAATCATGTTGCTATGATTACAGACAGCATTATCTCAGGTAAGTGTCAATTAAAATGTCTTCTCTAGGCCTTGACCTGCAAAATCGTGTTACCAGAAAGGACGAGTCTGCCATTCCATATTTGAGTATTTCCCAGAGCAACGACAGCAAGAAAGGATGAAGCAGGTGGCGGGGAATATGGGGAAGGGAGAGCTTACAGAGCACTACAAGGGATAAAAAGGGAGAAAGACAGAAAAAGAGAGACTGAGAGAGGAAGGTAGCGAGAGCAACAATGAGAGAAAGAGAGATAATTAAACAAAAATGAAGGGAAATGATGGAAGGGGAGATAAAGGAGAAGAAGGGGAGGATAGAGGCCAAACAGGAATGATAGTAAGAATGTGAAAGGGAGTGGATGAAAGATTGAAAGAGATGAAATTAAAGCGAAGGATGGGAGGAGGACTGAGAAAAGTGAGAATAAGGAAGTAAAGGGATGGAAATGACAATAACAGAAAGTAAGAGGGGAAAGCATATAAATTGAGATTGGCTGCCCTAAACTTCAAGACAGATTTTATCAAGTAACAGATCAAGGAGCCCAAGCAAAACAGAAAATAATGTGGATCAGGAAACCTTCCATTGATTAGAATCAGATCTGATACAAAAAGGATGATTGTGTTTTTTGGAGGCCAATCATCTCAACCTCAAAAAAATCTCTGTGATGGTTTCTCAGGGTAGTATCGTAGGCCAACCTTCTCCTTCATCAATGGCCTTCCTTCCACCCCAAGGTCAGAAATGTGGATGTGCATTGATGATTGCACAATTTTCAACACCACTCATGACTCTCATACGGAGCAGTGTAGGTCTCTATACAGCATGACCGGAGTAATATCCAGCTTGGGCTGATAAGTAGTAAGTAACATTTGCACCACACAAGTTTCAGACAATGACCATCTTCAATAAGACAGAATTCAACTGTCTGCCCCTGCCGTTCAATGGTGTTAGAATCAATGAAAACCCCACCATCATCTTCATGGGGATTACCATTGACCAGAAACTGAACAGAGACAAGCATAAATCACTGTGGCTGCAAAGGTAGCCAGAGGTTGAGCATTCTGCAGGAGTAACTCATCTCCTGACTCCACAAAGCCTATCCACTATCTCCAAGGCACTAGGATGTGATGGTATACTTTCCACTTGCCTATAAGAGTGCAGCTCCAACAACACTCAAAAAACATGACACCCTATCCATCACCTTAAACATTCACTCCCTTTACCACTGGCACACAATGGCAGCAGTGTGTACCATATTCTGTATGCACTACAGCAACTCAGTATACTTCCTTCAAGCACACCTTTCAAATCCATGACCTTAACCACTTAAAAGGACAAGGACAGCAGAAGCATGGGAACACCACCAACTGCAGATTCCCCTCCATGTCACAAAACATACTGACCCAGAATTATATTGCCGTTTCTTCACTGTCACTGGATGACAAAAACACTCAAGTGGACCATCATTGGGAACGTAGGCCATTTCCCTTTGATATGTTTTTTCTTCCTCACTCACCATGCAATGACATTGTATGCAACATTCAGCGCTGGATCAATTATTTTCAGATATACCTTTATGGCGACACAGATAATTAGATGAAACCAGTCTTACATCTTTAATTCTCAGATTGCTTCAGTATTTGAAGTAGTGCCAGAATTGCTTGAGTGTTACAGTGTGTGCTTAAACAGTACCACATCAGCAAATAATCTTTACAACCTTGCATTTTGTAAAAATGCATTTCATCAAGTATCAGAGAACAGAAATGAATTGCCACAGAGGAACCCTTCAATTGAAAATTTCCCATTGACACAAAACATGATAATTACTTCATTTAAATTCCCTTGAATACATCTGAGGTACTTATTTCATGTTAAAAATTGCTGGCCTTTGAAATCCTCCGAGTTACTCCCATTCTGCAAGTGTTATTTTGTTGGAAGTTCTAATTAATATTGATCAGATAAGCCAGCAAACAGTTGGAATAATTTCTTAACTGTTATCTTTATTAATTAGTTAATCCATTACTAAATCCTTATGATCCCACCAACAGTATTAAGTATTTTTAGAACAACTTCAATAAAATAAACTGTCTGAAGGCACTTCACAAAACAGATAGCAAGCAGCGGCATTTATGTATAGCCTTTCATGCTCTTGTCATTTCACAACGTGCTTTTCAGACAATAAAGAACTTCTGAAGTGTAGCAGTCACCACTTTGTCTAGAGAAATGCACCAACCAACTTAACAGTGTCCCACAAATCAATTTGCAGTATTTGCACATCACTAGACATGATGTTTTGGCAGAAGTTGGCAATGTTGAAAAGTGAACACCTTAAAAAGAAAGTTCTGACTCATACATAACTTAATGCCAGGCCTGGGCAATCTGAATAAACAGAGCTCGGATAGTGGAGAAATAAAAACTGGTCTCTAGGAACAAAACTGATTTAACACCCGCAAATGGCACTTGCAAAAGATATCATGAAAGTAAGAAAAAAAAAAAGAGCAAGATTGGATTTAGGGGAAGAAGGAGATGATACTGCAGGAACAAAAAGAAAAAGTGCTACAGAAACTCGGCAGGTCTGGCAGCATCTGTGGGGAGAAAGCAGAGTTAACGTTTCGAGTCCAGTGACTCCTAATCAATTCCGAAGTAGGTTCAACTGGACTTCTAAACATTACCTCTGCTTTCTCCCCACAGATGCTGCCCGACCTGCTGAGTTTCACCATCAATTTCTGTTTTTGTTACAGATCCCCAACAACTGCAATTCTTCATTTTATTTTAATTAAGGCAGTGCAGGAGTTGCACGGACCACATTACGATAGGCAAAAGAGGAGTCAAAATCAGTAAACACCCATCAAAGGTCCATCTCAATCAGCGGAAGTCAGGTATCTGCTACAGTATATCCCTCAAAGTGATGACGTTACAGCAATTTTAAAATGCTGGAGGTAAAGCATATCAGGACATTGTAAATGTCATCACTCATTGATCAAAATCCATTGTTTAAATTCAGTGTAACTTTGTTTCATGCCTGTATTTCACCTGAGCAAATGAAAAACTAGCATCTTTTCACAGGGCAGAACTAGAGTATAATTTTCAAATAAATTGTGAACTGGCCATTAATCCACATATTAGACAGAAAATGCAAAAGGAACTAATGACCTGTCATTTTTATTTAAACATATTCCAAATGCTATATTAATGTACCTCTTACCTCTCACATGAGGTATATGAAACAGACAACAGGAAGCAAGAATTTTCTACTATTCCTTGAGTGCATTCTAGAATTATAGAATCCCTATTGTACAGAAAGAGGCCACTCAACCCACTGAGTTTGCACCAACATTCCAAAGAGCATCCTACCTTGACCCTACCAACCCCTAATCCCACATGGGTCTTTTTACCATTGCTAACCCACCAAACCTGCACATCCCTGGACACTATGCGGCAATTTTGTTTTAAGCATGACCACTCCACCTAGCCTACACATCCTTAGACTGTAGGAGGAAAGTGGAGCACCTGGAGGAAACCCACACAGATTCAGGAAGAACGCGCAAACTCCACACAGTCACCCAAGGCTGGAACTGAACCCGGGTCCCAGGTGCTGTGAGGCAGCAGTGCTGACCATTGTGCCACCATGCCTTCTGCTCAACCTCACATCTTCAGCCACACCGATATTGGGCTGTTGGGAGCAAAAACAAAAGCAAACTCAATACAATTTCACAGCACTAAAAGATGTAAAATCCATTGGTTGCTTCCTAGCATTCCACCACCAACATGATGCCACCACCAAATCCATCCTCCCTCCTCTTCAATGTCAGCATTCCAAAGGAATCACTCCCTTCATGACACCCTGGTCCACCCCTGACACCTCACCTCTTTTCCATGACCTTCCATGAAATCGCAGGAAGTACAGTACTTGTACTACTCCTCACAGGTAAAGTAGCAAATTCATTTCTAGTTCTTTCAATCTACTCTACCACTGACAACACGTCTCCTCTACATTGTCAAGACTAAATCCAGACTGGGAGATCATTTTGCAGAGCATCTCCATTCAATCTATAATTATGACCCCGAACAAAAACCAAAAGAATTGCAGATGCTGGAACTTTAGGCTGCTTGCCATTTTAGTACACTATCTTGCTTTCATGGTCACATTTCTGCTCTGGAACTGCAGCAGTGGTCCAATAAAGCTGAATGCAAACTGGAAGACCAGGACCTCATTTTCTGTTTTGGCATTATACAATTTCCTGGATTTAACATCGAATTTAATACCTTCAGACCATGAACTCCGTCCTTAATTCTGTTTCACTTGCCTTCCCGCTCTGCTACCCACAGTGTCTGGTTTTCTTAGTTTTGCTTTCAGCTATATTCTGTTATTAAAACTTACTATTAACATCTATTCTGTTTTTCTTTACAACCATGACCATTCCCTTTGCTTTCTGTTCTGTAACATATGCGATTCTCTAATCTTGCTTCGTACTCAAATCTTCTCCTGACCCCTTGTGTTCCATTTGCTCCTGCGTGAAAACCCATCACTTTTCCAACTATCTCTTCAGTTCCAAAGAGGTGATACTAGACTCAAAATGTTAATTGTTTCTGTCACCACAGGAGTTGCCAGGCCTGCTGCATTTCTTCAGCACTTTTTGTTCTTATTTTAAATATGTGACATCTGAAGTATATGTTTTTGTTAAATTATATGTTATTCCAATTTAGTTGAGAAGCTAAATCATCAGGTTCAATAAATAGACCATACTGAATAAAACAGCAAAGCAGAGATATATGACATAATTAGAATAGCTCACTTTACTATTAACAGGAATACTCTTAGCTGGACATTTTACTAAGTAGCACTGGGAATTTGGAATTGGAGTTACAACCCACACTCTGACTCAACTGGATAGACAGACTTAATGAGTCCTCACCCTCAATTAGGATTGCAAACCAAAAGGATGGAGAAATTACAGACAACTCATGACAATTTAACAATGTAAATTGATGCTGTGAGATAATTCAGATACCAATCTTGCATCACTTGAGGATTTACTGCTGAAAAATTAATAAAAGAGATGAGTGCTCCAGAGTTGAACGATCTGAGTGCAGACCTTCACATTTGATCTGTGCTCATTTTCCACAGCTGATGCCAGTATTTTTTTCCCCCAAATCAAATTAAACGTTTCAATGTATTTGCTTATTATAGATAGAAAGATTATCTTTTTTCTAAGGCCTTGGGACAGGAGATGCCAGGACTAGAACCTTGGACCCCTTTGGTCATCCATTCTTGCTTATATACCATGAGGTGATTGACAACATTGATCTACCTCTGCACCCTTAACATTCTATAATGTCATTATGCCAGGACATTACTCTGACAGTTATATTACCACCTTAAGAGCTCCCAGAAGTATGACTGCTTTACAGTCAATTAAGACAAAATTGTGACCAAACTTCTTATTGCCCTCCACACTTTAGAAAGTGGATGGGGACTTCGAGGTTCTGGAACTATCAGTAAGCAGAGGAAAATCTCACCAAACCAGACGAATGCCCACAGGTGAAGGAGAGTGACGCCCAATCTTAAAACATGTTCCCACATGGAGATGGAGACTGACAGGTGAAAATGAGCACTGAACTGATCCTGAAATGAGAAATCCACCACTTCTGTATATCTTCCCACATAATTACCATTACCTCATAGTTCAAACAGTCTGGTAGATCCTGTGACCTGTCAATTTTGGAAGTGGGACATTATGTGAGGTGGGTGGGATGGAGTAGTGTAATGGGTTAATAGAAGTTCAAGAGTTGGGGAAGATATATGGGAAGGAGCGTTAGGACACAGCGAAATGGGTGAGTGAAGACAGGAATATTAGGTATTAGGGGTTGGGCAGGAGGAAAGCTGGAACTGGGAGAGATTCAACCGCCTTTTATGATTATCATCAATGATAGATGCCACACACACACACAGGTAAATCTGCAGACTGCAAATTCCTGCCAATCAAATCTTAACTTGTAATAAATTCAAAAAGGACTGTTGTAAAATCCCATGGTGCTGACCTGATAAATACAAAGGTGTTCTTTCTGCTAATAGCCTAAGCTTTTGTAATTACTAATCTACAAACATAATGTTGTTTCCACCCTCGGGCGACTGTCTGTGGGGAGTTTGCACATTCTCCCCGTGTCTGCGTGGGTTTCCTCCGGGTGCTCCAGTTTCCTCCCACAGTCAAAAGATGTGCAGGTCAGGTGGATTGGCTATGCTAAATTGCTCATAGTATCCAGGGATTTGCAGGCCAGGTGGGTTAGCCATGGGAAATGCAGGGTTACAGGGACAGGGTAGGAGGTTGCGTCTGGGTGGGATGCTGTTCAGAGGGTCGGTGAGCACTCGATGGGACGAACGGCCTGATTCCACGCTGTAGGGATTCTATGATTCATAAACCAAATCAAGAATATTCCGAGTATATCCCTTCGTCACGGTCTATTTGTTCAACTGTAGGTAGGAGCTTACATTTAAAAACAAGTTGTATTTCACAGGAGCGTTGAGTAATGAGAAGCTGGGAGGGTGACTCACCTGTCCAAGAATCAGGGTGGTGCTCTGCGGGTTGTTTCCAAGCCGGTACACCGTGCCAACGCTGGTGGGACTGCCAACGGTAAGGTACGATTTCTGGTCGTTGACAGCGAATACCGAGTTTGGAGAGCCAGATCTTCGGATACTCTCGTAATAAGAGCTCCCCGAGGCGGTGGACGTACTTCCTGGCCGGAATACCGATGACATGTTGGATAGAGTGGAGCCTGGACTATACGGTGCACCGGCCAGCCTGTGGGAGAGGGACGGCAACAGCTCCTACCCAGAGACTCGCCCGGTTGGAGGCGAGCTCGAAACACGCCGAGTAAACAAGCAGGAACTAGACGTCAGCCTCTCTGCTCCTATGATGCTGCTTGGCCTGCTGTGTTCATCCAGCCCTGCACCTTGTTGTCTCGGAACTAGAAGCAAAAGGGCGCAGAGTGTTTAACTTGCAACTCATAGGCGTGTCTGAACTGAGCCCCGTGCAGGACACACCTTCCCTGAACTCTGAGTGACAGCTCCCTAGGGACACCTCCCACATTCACAATACATCTTTCTCATCCCAACAGAAAGAACCCCTTTCACTTGTTTATTAAACTCCCCGGTTCTTTAATAGTTGAGAATGAACATCCTTCTGAATATTCATCTCGTTAATTTCCATAAGATTACTGGACAAGCTCTTTCCTTCAAACAACCTTTGATCAAGTATTTGGTCATCAACTTTCACGTCTCCTTTACTGACCCAGTATTATGTTTTGTTTTTGCTTGGTAGTGTTCTCATAAAGCGTCTTTCAGCGTTTAGTTATCTTAACAGCAAGTTTCTGTAAAACGAATAAAACTTCAAATGCACCACTTGGATTAAGAGCGCGATATAGAAACGTGCGAAATATTAGTGCACCTAGCACCTAAAAAAAAGACACACACTTGAGTAAATTGGAAATTTGATTCGGGTTTTCCCAAATGTCGATATGAAATGAACTTGCATTTTTGGTCCATCATAAATAGAATTGTTCAGTTCAGTTCAGATCTCATTTGCATACTGTTGACAGTACACAAGACGATGACCTGAATATCAAAGTGTAAGAGGCCGTACATCTACCTGCTCCCACACACACGCATGCCTCTTTCTCGCGTATATTCAACATATTTTCGTTGTATTACGCACCATTACAATGTTTTAAGTTTATGGTAATCTCAAAGAAACGCAGTACCTAAGACTTCGGCACCAGAGTCGATATATGAGATTTTAAACCCTGCATTTTTTAGTGAGTCAGCCAATGAAATACTTCTATGATGAAGTGCATTTTCTGTTAACCGCTATATGGTGTACAAGCAGTCGTGTCTGCCGTTGAGAAATATAGAAACCAGAAATGGTTGAGATGAGATGTTTCAAGGATAGCGCGTTTGTAATGCTGTATTGGTAACACAGTGATTCCGAATTCAGATTTCATTATGGCAAGTTATAGAGTCATACAGCAGGGAAACAGGCCTTCAGTCCAACCAGTCCACACCCATCATAATCCCAAACTAAACTAGTCCCACCTGCCTGCTCTTGGTCCATATCCTTCCAAATATTTCTTATTCATGTACTTATCCAAATGTTCTTTAAACATTGTAATTGTACCCGCATCCATCACTTCCTCCAGAAGTTGATTGGACACATGAACCACTCTGTGTAAAAAAGTTGTGCCTCATCTTTGTTGAATCTTTCTCCTCTCACCTTAAAAAATGTCGCCTAATCTTGAAATCCCCCACTTTAGGGAAAAGACACTTGCCATTCACTTTATCTATACCCCTAATAATTTTATAAATCTCTATAAGGTAACCCTTTAATTTCCTATGCTCTAGTAAACCAAGTGCCAATCTATCCAGCCTCCCCTTATGACTCAAACCTTGCATTCCTAGCAACATCTTGGTAAATCTCTTCTGAACCCTATAGAGCTTAATAACATCCTTCCTGTAACAGGACGACCAGAAGTGGGCATGGAACTCTGTAAGAGGCCTCACCAACATCCTGCACAACCTCAATATGACGTCCCAACTCCTATCCTCAAAAGATCTGAGCAATGAAGGCAAGTGTGCTAAATGCCTTCATAACCACCTCATCTACTTGTGTTCAAACTTCAACGAATTATGTACCTGAACCCGTAGGTGCCTCTGCTCTATAACACCACCTAAGGCCCTACATTTAATGGTATAATTTGTGAAACTGAATTTAATAAAATTGGGTATTTTGTAAACTGGCATAAGAAAAATATTATTACTGAATAAATATACCAAGTTTTGGCTTCTGCATGCACAAACAATGTGTTTACTGAAGGCTTTTGATGAAAGGTTACAACCTGAAATGTTACCTGTTTTCTCTCTGCACAGATACTGCCAATCCTCCTCTTTAGTTCAAGCATTTTCCTTTTTTATTTTAGATTTCCAGCATCATATTGCTTTTCAAGAGGCTTCCATCTGTCTCCTGTGACTTAGCAATATCCAAAGACAGACTTGACTATATAGGCGATAACTATTTCAATGTATAATTTACATTGAATGGGTGCCTACTGTGGCATGGAAACCTGACTGGGTCGTAAGGAAACAACTGTTTAAACAAGTTAAGTATTGAACTAGAAATCAAAACCACAGTAAACATTTGAACAAAATATGTAGAAATGACATAAACAGCTATACCATGAACGTGCTTCAATTTTTCAGGCTCTAACGTCTTAAACCAGGTGATTTAAATAATTTAAAATACAACATTTAGCAAATTATCAATCTGTAATCACTCTGTCCGTATTGATACTGCCATCCTGAAATGAAAATGCACCCTTATCCCAACTCTCTGATTTCTATTAGATAGCCAATTCTCTATCCATGCTAATATACTACCCCCAACATCGTGGGCTGTTATTTTATTAGGTAACATTGTGTGCAGTACCTTATTGAATGCCTTTTGGGAATACAAATATTTTACATCTACCGGTTGTCTATTATGTATCTTGCTTATCAGTAATGGTTGCCTCTTCATGAAGCCATATCTTTTTTTTATTAAATTATGAACTTCGAAATGCATTATTATTCTATCCTTAATAATAGACTATAACATAATGCACTGCAAGAATTCAGCAAAGATCCTTAGACAACACTTTCCAAACTCACAACCACTACTCTCTAGAGGAGAAGGACACTAGATATGTGGAAGCACTACCATTTGCAATTTCCCTTCCAAGCCACTCACTGTCTTGACTTGGAAAGAGAGTACCTTTAGCGTTATTGGGTCAAAATCCTGGAACTTTCCCCCTAATGGAATTGTGGGTCTACCTACAGCACGTGGTCTGCAGTTGTTCAAGAAGGCAGCTCATCGCCATCTTCTCAAGGGCAACTAGGGACAGGCAATAAATGTAGGCCATCCTTTGACATCCATGTCCTACAAGAGAGTAAAAAAAAAAGTCTTGCAGACAAGGAGTGTTTAATATTTGATATTGTTGTACAAATAGAATTTGAGTATTTCTTTAATAAATATTATTTACCAGAAGAAAGAATTTGCATTTATTTAGTGCCTTTCATGACTCAGACATGTCCACATGCTTTGTAACCGAAGCAATTTTTGAATATGGTCATTGTAATACAGAAAAAGCTGTAACCAATTTGTGCACAACAAGTCTCACAAACTGCAATAAGACACATCATCTATTCATGCTTTTAGTCATGGTGAGTTAGGGATTGTAATAGCCAGAACTGTAGGTAGATGCTGACTGCTGTTCTTCAGATAATCCCATGAGATCTGTCACATCTACTTGAAAGGGTATAGAAGGCCAAATTATTATGATAGGGGCTGAAAGGATGCATTGACACTATAGTCTCACCACTCCACAGGCTAGAACATAAAATAAAAATAGCATTTAATGTTACGAAGATGACCAACAAAATGCCTCATTAAATTTTAAACAAAAATGTCTATCAACCGGGCTTCTAATTAAACACAATTATAATAAAAACAAAATATATTCAATAATGATAAATGCAAACATTGGTTGTACAGAGTCACAGAGATCTATGGCACAGAAAAAAGGCCCATTGTGTCTGTGCCAGTCAAAAACAACAACCTAACTATTCTAATCTATTGTTTTCATCGACTATCAGCAATGCAGAAAACAAATGCTTATCACTATAAATAGTCTCAAAACACCCATGCAAACATACACACCCTTCAGGAGAAAAAGAAAAAGAAAACTCTGCACAGATTGTTTTCTGAAATGAAGATACTTTGGTCAAATAATTATTTGGAAGGCAAAATGAGAAAGCACAGGATGTTCCAGAATCTGCTGCTCTGATACGATAGATGTAATCGAGCTAATAATCATGCATGATTATCTCGCAAGTACAGCAGGCACAGCTGACTCATACCTAAATACATTAAACTGAATGGTTTGACTGAACCCCATTTTGAAGGGTCATTGAACTTGAAATGTTAACTTTTTCTCCACAGATCATAAGACCATAAGACATAGGAGCAGAAATTAGGCCATTCGACCCATCAAGTCTGCTCCGACTTTTAATCATGGCTGATAAGTTCCTCAACCCCACTCTCCCGCTTTCTCCCCGTAACCCTTGATCCCCTTGACAATTAAGAACCTATCTATCTCAGTCTTAAATGTACTCAACGACCTGGCCAAGATCCTGCCACACCTGCTGAGTTTTGCCAGCAATTTCTACTTTTACCATTTCTATTTTTGTGGCAGATTTCCAGCATCCACAGTTCTTTGTTCTACTTTAATGCTATGGACCATGTAGAACTGTGGGTAATTACCTAATCCTATTTATAATTATAGGAAGAGGGCTAAAGATTTATCTGACATCCCATGATCAACACTCCTTGCAGAATTTGTGGATTTGCCATCATCGTATTGGTCTCGCGTCAAAGGCCAGAAATTAAACCTGGAATGTCCCTGGCTACGTATGGCTCAACTAGCTCAGTGAGCTATCAGAGAATCATTATACGTGAGATACAAGGCTCGCGTTTACAGTGGCAGTGTACCAGTAGAGAATCATTTATTGCATCAATATTGTACGAAGCCTACTCACAAGAATTTTGAGGATTTACTCATTTAAAAATTATTCAGTAATCTTGAATAGGCCATACAGGTTGTAAAATTGGAATATCTGGGGCATCAGCAAAACTATTCCTGTATCTTTCTCTATTCCTGTAATTTCAGCAGGAAGATTTGAACATAGTATGTTGAAAAATATGCCTGAGGTTATCGAAGGTACCAGAGTTAGAGGGGAAGACCTGCGCTTATAGTCCTATACTGTGAGAGAAGTATACCAAATGAGAAATACTATTTTATTGAAAGGAGCACAGCCTCTGAAAAGCCTACTGACTACCCTCTGATGGGGAAAAAAAATCGACAGAGCAGGTAAATATTGTCCCAATTTTTTAGTCACTCGTGGGATGTGGATAACACTGTCTGGGCCAGCACTGAGCTGCTCTGGAAAACGCGGTAGTGAGCTAACTTCTTGAACACTGCAGCCCACGTGCCGTAGACTTTGCCACAATGTTGTTCGGGAGGAAGTTCCAGGTTTTTGACTCAAAGACAGTGAAGCAGCAGTGATATATTTCCAAGTCACGGTGAAGAACGGCTTTAAGGATAACTTGCGGGTGGTTCTGTTCCCATCTATCACCTGCCCGTGTGTGTCGAGCTGGTAGCGATCACGAGTTTGGAAGGTGCTGTATGAATAAGGTGCTGTCCAAGGAAAAAGCTGAATATTGACATTCGATCATTTGGGAATCTCTTAACATATCTCTCAAATATCAAGACAGCCCATGCTCTTTGAAGCAAATATTCAGCTTATTTGTAACTTATCTGCATTGTTAGAGATTAATAAGTGATTATGCATGTGAAACTGAGATCAAAGACTGAGTGTCCCAGTTAACTATTAATGCATATTCAGCAATATCCCATAAAGGATGATATTACATTTTCAATGGTATTGCTTTTTAGTTAGTGCTGGATTTGTCTTTCTTTAAATTTGATTCTGTTCTGGGACTACAAAAACTCTGAAGCTCATTATCACATACCACTGACTGTGTGTTTGATTTGTCTGAAGCTAAACCTGCATTCAGTGGTAAAAGTGGGCTGCTGAACGTATAGCAGTACACGTGTGATAAGGGAAGCAGACTCCATGTTAGGCAGGGCTGCTATTAACTATGCTGCTATAGGCAACTGAATCTCATAGGTACTATGCAGTTGCTAGAGTAGTCGAATAGCTTTGTTTAGTGAGAGCTCAGGAAGTTCAGGAGCCGTGGGAGATCAGACAAAGCTGTCTGCCACTAATAATTCAATGCAGCAGAGCGTGGTAGTTGAAAACCCACGTGTAGAAGTTCATAGGTGTGAATGAGCAGGTAGAACTCAAGAAGTAATCCAGTGGCAGTTCTAGTTTGGTGAAGCTCACTGCTTATGAAAAGTTGGAGTTGCATCTGCACCGGAGTGCAGATTCCAAAAATTCAGGGGAACATAGTCCCAAGGAAAGGAAGGTGGATGACCAGAAGATGAACAGATGTTAGATCAGTGCATGATGGTGTTGCTGTTGACTGAGTTAAGGCCAAGTCATTAAAAATAAAGAATCACAATCCAACATGATGTTTTAATGAGATTTGTTGACCCACCGTGTCACTGCTGAATTGTTTCTGATACTAAACCAGACACATTCTAAACCTTGAGAACAAGGTGCAGAGCTGGATGAACACAGGAGCAGGAAAGCTGACATTTCGGGCCTCGACCCTTCTTCAGAAATGGGCGAGGGGAAGGGGGTTCACCTAACCCCTCCCTAACTCCCCACCTACATTCACCTTTACTGGCTCCATCCCCGCCTCTTTGACCTGTTTGTTTCCTCTCCACCTATCCTCTCCTCTATCCATCTTCTATCCGCCTCCCACGCTCTCCCTATTTATTTCAGAACCCCCTTCCCCTCCCCCATTTCTGCTGAAGGGTCTAGGCCCGAAACGTCAGCCTTTCTGCTCCTATGATGCTGCTTGGCCTGCTGTGTTCATCCAGCTCTGCACCTTGTTGTCTCAGATTCTCCAGCATCTGCAGTTCCTACTATCTCACATTCTAAACCTTATCATGATTGTCCATATCACCACTCCAGTTAAATTTAAAGTTTATGATAAGAACATAAGAAATAAGAACAGGAGTAGGCCATCTGGCCCGTCAAACCCACTCTGCCATTCAATAAGACCATGGCTGATCTCTTTATGGACTCAGCTCCACTTACCTGCCCACTCACCATAACCCTTAATTCCTTTACTGTTCCAAAATTTTACCTATCTTTTTCCTTAAAAACATTCAATGAGGTAGCCTCAATTGCTTCACTGAACAGGGAATTCCACAGACTCTCAACCTTTGGGTGAAGAAGTTCCTCCTTAACTCAGTCCTAAAACTGCTCTCCCTTATTTTCAGGCTACGCCCCTTGGTTCTAGTTTCACCCACCAGTGGAAACAACCTCCCTGCTTCTATCTTATCTATTCCCTTTGTAATTTTATATGTTTCTGTAAAATCCCTCCTTGTTCTTCTGAATTCCAATGAGTATAGTCCCAGTCTACCCAAGTTCTCCTCAAAATCAACCCTCTCAATTCTGTTATCAACCTAGTGAAACTCCTCTGCATCCCCTTCAGTGCCAGCACATCCTTTCTCAAGTAAGGAGACCAAAACTACACAGTACTCCAGGTGTGGCCTCTCCAGCACCTTATAAAGCTGTAGCATAACCTCCCTATTTTTAAACTCCATCCCTCCAGCAATGAAGGACAATATGCCATTTGCCTTCTTAATTACCTGCTATACCTGCAAACCAACCTTCTGCGATTCATGCACAAGGACACCCAAATCCCTCTGCACAGCAGCATGCTACAATTTTTCACCATTTAAACAGTTGTTCATTTTGCTGTTATTCCTACCAAAATAGATGACCTCACATTTACCAACATTGTACTCCATCTGCCAGAACCTTGCCCACTCACTTAACCTATCTGTATCTGCTTGCAAACTTTCAGTGTCCTCTGCACATTTTGGTCTATTACTCATCTTAGTGTCATCTGCAAATTTTGACACGTTACACTTGGTTCCCAACTCCAAATCATCTGTGTAAGTTGTTAACAGTTGTGGTCCTAACACTGATCCCTGAGGCATACCACTAGCCACTGATTGCCAACTAGAAAAACACCCATTTATTCCCACTCTTTGCTTTCTGTCAGCTAACCAATCTTCCATCCATGTTAATACATTACCCTTAAGGCTGTGCACTTTTATTTTATGCAGCAACCTTTTGTCGGCATCTCGTCAAATGCCTTCAGTAAATCCAGATACACCACATCCACTGGTTTCCTGTTGTTCACCATGCACATAATGTTCTCAAAGAATTCCAGTAAATTAGTTAAACCAGTGGAACTAGAGGAATTAATGAACTCTTCCAACCATGCTCATAATAGTGTGATTATATTTAGCTTCTTGCAAGCATAAATAAGCCACATTGCAAGCCCCACTGTTAATATTAAAATGGTTGGTAGTGTTTTGGCTAAGTGTAAGTCAAGTTTGGTTTGGTGGTGTGATTCTCACTGCAAGGCAGAGCAGGTTTACAAGCTGAATCTTCCCAAATTCTCTATCTTAATTGTTGTTACCATCCCAGTGGCAAATATCGCATCCAATTTCCACACCATCTTACCATGCACCGCCCCTGGAACCACTCACCACTTACCTGCAACCCCAGAATTGACCAACATGCCTGGCACCAGATCAATCTTTAAAAGCCTGTTGTATATGCAGTCGTGCACTGTCTGTCCGAACTGTTCTGCATGCTTCCTGACGTTTGTCCTGAACATGGCAGATGAGGAAATTGGCACTTGGCTTTGTGGACATGGTTCTGGAGCTTTTGGTGGACAGGGTAGTGCAAAGGAAAGACTTCCCCTCCACCACCTCTAGCACCCCCCACCCCTCCCAACCCCAGGGCCAGCAATAGAGGCTATGACATCAAACTCTGCTAGTGTGTTCAGAGATTGCCAGCAATGATAGAGCATTCTCAGGTTGCCAAAGGAATGTCCAGTACTGTACTTCCCTCTGCCAACCTAAGTACACCTTCTTCTTTCCAAGACCTCACATCCACTCTCTCACTGCTACTGCTCTTACCTCCCACCAACGCACACACTCTACCACTCTCACCACTATCTGCAACGTCTTCTCATGTACCCACCCCAACCTGTGATACTACTAATTGCTGGCTTTGTCTTTGCTCTAAAAAGTGGCTTAGCAAGACAATAGTGATATAAGCCCAGCATCCCAGGCTGTGTGAACACTATGAGAGTGAGCAAAGAGCCTGCAGATGCAGCAAAGTTCAATCCATGGGGTGGGTGAGTGACTGTTGTAGAGTACAAATCATTCTTGCAGCAGATTATAATGACAGTTCCTGCTGCAGCATGTAGTGTGGCATTCAAATACAGAAGCATTCTGTAAGTGGATCAGCGAAGTGCTGTAAGTGCTCTGAGAGGCTGGCAATTGTCAGGTGCCAACATCCGTGGGCATGCTGTGCATTTGGCCGATGCCCTTAGAGTGTGCCCTGAGATGTTGGTGCCTAGTGTCTAACATGGAAGTCTTTTGGAGCAAATGGTGAGCTCAACCCATCAAGCACCCATTCTGATTTCCACATTGGGTTTTCCAGATGTGTAGTTTCTATAGGGAGTTTGGTAAGACCACAACTGGAATAACGGTGTGGCATCTTGTGCTGTTAACAAGGAATTTAAAGAAGCAATAATGCACATCAATTGAAAACTTGTTGTTGCCCTGCCACACTGCTTGACAAAAGGCACAAGATGCAGCGAGATGCATCTTGCCAGGCTTATCGCTCAGTTCTGGCACACATCTCACCATATCGCACACATTATTCAGAGCCTGATAAGATTTCATCCATTGCCTTTGATATGATCCACAAGTCATTGGAACATGTGGCCGACAGACCTGGCATTAGATATACCACATTACTCATGTTTGTCATGAGCAACACATCTTTTTGGCAACATCCTGTCAGTGGATACTACCAGTATACTATACATGTTGCCACTAAACAAATTTTATGAATTGACCTGTCTTACATATTTTAAAGCCTTCATGTTTTTTACTTGTAGGTATTAAAAGCTTCCAAAAGTTTGGACTTGTCTGATGTTTTAGCCCAGAGCTGGGACACCATGGTGCAAATTTGAACGTAACAGTCTGAGCATGTCCCAGATGAAGTCAGTTGCACAAATTGCATTTTTCTTCTGACCATGGGAGCCATCTCAAGCCATGGAATTTTTGTTGGAGTCCGTTATCAAGTCGGACAACTCCTCCATTAAATCTTAAGTGTAGTTGGTGATTTAGACAAATTCTAAAAATGATTTTATCTTAACCAGTTGGCCAGGTTCAGCACAACAAAAATAAAGCAAAACAAACAAAAAGAAATACGGTAATAGAGTGGAAATAATAAGATCCTGAAAAATGTCATGCAGATCTGCCAATAGTTAGCTAAATGTCATCCTCAAATGATCTCAAATCCTTCAATTGCCTGGCTTTGATTAAAGTCTTTGAAAATACACTGAATATTTAACGAGTTTAAATCTGTGTCTGTCAGATTAGTAATTTTGTGAGAAGGTCTTCTTAGGTTACCTACTTGATGCACTAATCTCATCAGAAACGCCTGAAGAGAGATTTAGCTTCTTTCTTGCTATCACAGTTTCATATTGTATCATAGGCAATATGCTATTTCACAAGTAACACATCATTTAATACTTGCTGTTAAGTTTATTCGTGCCATGACAAGTGTAAAACCTTCGACAAAGAACTCACACACAGTGAATGAAAATGTCACATTGGTGACATGTGTGCGCGCATCAAAAAAATTTGTGGTTATATAGCACCTTTCCCAACCATAGGACATTCAAAGCTCCAAACAATAATGAAATACTTTCTTGAAGTGTCACGACTCTTGTAATGCAGGAAACAACATTACTGCAATGCATATTGTGTTTCTTATCTGTCAATACATAATTGCCATGAAATGCAAAAAGTTTTGTCAAATACAATGAGGCTCCAACTCCATGTACTAATGTGCTCTCTTCAAACAATTTTGTGTCATTCAACAGACATTATAATCAAACAAACTGTAGAACTTTAAAGGTCTCACGGATTCATTTGCAAGAGGCTTGAGAGTTAATTTAAAAAGCTTTTTTTTACCATTTTGAATACTATTGCCATCTCAACTATACAGCAATTGTGAATATTAAGAATATACAATTCTCATAGCACATGACTCTTAAGATAAATGAATGAACTTGCTTTGTTTCATGAGACACAAGTGAAAAGATACTCAGAGTGAGTCACAAGATCAATGCAGAGAACAAAAACTAAATTGGGCTGGGTTTAAACTACAAAGAACTGGTGGCAGCTCATTATTTTTTTCTGAACGCTTGCAGAGTTTAAATACTGAACATAAAAGTAATGTGTGGTCTGGCAAAAGAAAATTATCTAGCAACAAGCAGAAACTTGACAGGGTGTGATACATTACATATTACTGCAAACACACAACAAAAAACAAACATCATACAAGCCTGTGCATTTTCATGAGCTCTCAATATGCAAATTCATTGGTATCAAAATTCATAATATCACTGAGATAAGACCTCACTTTCAGTGCGACATAATTACATGTAC
Organism: Rhincodon typus; assembly: GCF_021869965.1. Taxonomy (NCBI): domain Eukaryota; kingdom Metazoa; phylum Chordata; class Chondrichthyes; order Orectolobiformes; family Rhincodontidae; genus Rhincodon; species Rhincodon typus. The sequence goes on from NC_063345.1 coordinate 48,009,256, forward strand.
AGTTGGCATCATGAAAAGGTGGAATCAGAGGGACTGATGAGCGTTTGTACTAATCCTTGGCAAGTTGCTACATATCAAGAATGAAATAAGAAGGTATACGTATTCCATGGGTGGGAAGCTGAGGGTTGTCTTGGTTTGCTTATTTTCTCATCAGTGAGGTGAGAGCTTTAATTGATCTTGGGGGGAGAAGTTACTATTGCCTGCCCAATACTATCACTGAGACATCAAAACTATTTTAATGATTAGGTCTCATTTAAATTTCTTTGGCAGACTGCTTATGCACTTCCAGCAGTAACAGACAGTTTGTTCAATTGAAATATGGGATTTATAAATGTTCCTGTCATCCCAATTAAAGATTGAATATATCTTTCAAAGTATGGTGTCCTTCTAATTTTTGGAGGTTTTCTTTTATTTATTCAAGGGATCTGGTCTTCACTAGTTGAGCAGGCATTTATTGCCCATTCCCATTTGCCCTGGAGAAGGTAGTGATGGCCTGTCTTCTTGAACCTTCCCAGTCTATGTGACATGTGTACACCCACAATGTTGTTAGGAAGGGAGTTCCCAAGTATTTGACCCAGCAACAGTGAGAGAACAGTGACACATTCCCGAGTTGAGATGGTGAGTGACTTGGAAGGGAACTTGTTGGTGGTATTGTTCCATGCATCTCCTGCCTTTGTCCTTCTACAGGGTAGTAGTCATGTATTTTGATGGAGCTGTCTAATGAACATTGGTGAATTTCTGCAGTGCATCTCGTAGATGCTGCTACTGATACTGAGAATCTGTGGTAAAGCGAGTGCATGTTTGTGGATGTGGTGCCAATCAAGTAGGCTTCTTTGTTCTTGATGGTACCAAGCTTCTTTGAGCTGCAGTCAGCCAGGCAATTGGGGTGTTTTCCATTACATTCCTGACTTGTGCCTCATCGTTTCATTCCAGTCATTAATCTGTTTCTTTTTAAACATTCAGTCAGTAGAGGGAATTGTGCTTATTACACAGTGATGCAAAGTGTAAGAGTCTGGTCCTTATACTGTAACTTATGTCTTAAATGCACTGTGAAATCTACAGCTGGAACAATATATCTATTCAACGTTCGGAGATAGCAAGAACTGCAGATGCTGGAGTCAGAGTTAATACAATATGGGGGTTGGATGGTTACCAAAAAGATTAATGAGGGCAGAGCAGTAGACATTGTTTACTTGGACTTTAGTGCCAGTAGGGGATAGTAGGGATTGATCAGTGGGAAGGGTGGGACGGATAGGTGGGAAAGGAGATGGACAGGTTGTGTCAAGTTAAGGAGGCAGGGATGAGGGGGAGGGTCAGACGTGGGATGTGGCCGGGGGTGAGGAGCTTTTGAAACTGGTGAATTCTTTGTTGAGACCATCGGGCTGTAAGCTCCCGAGGCGGAATATGAGGTGTCGCTCCTCCGTATGTGGGTGGTGTCATTGTGACACTGGAGGAGGCCCAGGATGGACATGTCACCCAGGGAGTGGGAGAGGGAGTTAAAATGGTTAGCGACCAGAAGGTGTTGTTGATTACAGCGTAGAGAGCACAGGTGCTCCACGAATCAGTGACAAGTCTGTGCTTGGTCTCACTGATGTAGAGGAGACCATATCAGGAGCAATGCATACAGTTAGAGGATGTACAGGTGAATCCCTATCAGATTTGGAAAGATTGCCTGGCACCTTGGATGGAGGTGAGAGGGGAGGTGTAGGGGCAGGTGTAGCCCCTCCTGTGGTTGCAGGGAAAGGTGCTGGATGTGGTGGGGTTGGTGGGGAGTGTGGAGCGGACGAGGGAGTCGCGGAGTGAGCAGTCCCTACGAAAGGCAGATAGGGATGGGGACGGAAATGTCTCTTTGGTGGTGGGGTCGGATTGCAGGTGGCGGAAGTGGTGGTGGATGATGTGCTGGATGCGGAGGTTGGTGGGGTGGTATGTGAGGACCAAGGAGATTCTATTTTTATTTTTGTTTGGGGGGAGTGGGTTTGAGGGCAGAAGTGCAGGAAATGCAAGAGACTTTCATAATCATATACTGTTTTCCACATAAAATTTATAATTGCAGCTGTCAGTCCTAATCTGCTTCCAAAAAAAATTAAGCATTGTGAACTGCCAAAGCCAAATACACTAAAGCTGTCTTTATGGATTACAATCTTGGGAAAGTAACTATTGCTTAACTAAACTGAATATCACCACAATCCATGTTAAGTATCATTGCATTTTTCAAACAGAAATAATGGATCCCTGATTGAACATACTTTCAGCTTCTCCTTTAATTTCTGCTGGTTATGATGCAGCTGCAGTTAAAAGCTTTGTGCAAGGGAAATTATTTCTCACAAACTTGATTGAGTTTTTTTGAGGAAGTTACCAAAAAGATTAATGAGGGCAGAGCAGTAGACGTTGTTTACTTGGACTGTAGTGAAGCCTTTTACAAGGTACTGCATGGCAGACCACTTAGTAAAGTTAGTTCAGAAGGGATTCAAGGTTGGCTTGCCAACTGGATACAAAATTGGCTTAAAGGCTGGAGACAGAGAGTGGTGGTAGAAGATTGCTTTTTGGACTGGAGGCCTGTCACCAGCAGTGTTCTACAGGGATTGGTTCTGGGTCCTCTTTTGTTTTGCATTTATATAAATGATTCGGAGGGGAATAAAGAAGGCATGGTTAGTAAGTTTGCAGATGACACCAAAATTATTCGTATAGTAGACAGTGGAGAAGGTTATCTCGGATTACAAAGAGATCTTTATCAAAGGGGTCAATGGGCTGAAAAAGGGCAGATAAAGTTCAATTTGGATAAATGCAAGGTATTACTCAACAAACAGGGGCACTTATACAATTAATGGTAGGGCCTTGGGTATTGTTGTAGAACAAAGGGACCTAGGGATTCAGGTATATAATTCCTTGAAGTGTGCATCACATGTAGACAGGATGCTTAAAAAGGCCTTTAGCACACTTGCCTTCATTGCTCAGTCCTTTGAGTACTGGAGTTGGGAAGCCATGTCAAGGTCGTACAGGACATTGGTGAGGTCTCTTCTGGCGTACTGTGTCCAGTTCTGGTCACCCTATATAGGAAGGATATTATTACGCCAGAGAGGGTTCAGAAGAGATTTACTAGGATGTTGCCAGGTGTGGAAGACTTGAGATATAAAGAAAGGCTGGATAGGCTGGGACTTTTTACATTGAAGCGTAGAAGATTGAGAGGTAACTTTATAGAAGTTTATAAAATCCTGAGGGGTGTAGATATGGTGAATGGTGGGTGTCTTTCCCTTGGATGAAGGATTTCAAGACCAGAGGGTATATTTTTAGGGTGAGAGGAGAGAAATTTATAAAAGTCATGAGGGGCATTTTTTTTTTTTTACACAGAGGATAATTCATATGTGGAATGAACTTCCTGAGGAAGTGATGAATGCAGCACAATTACAATGTTTAAAAAACACTGAGATAAGTTCATGAATAGGAAAGATTTGGAGGGCCAGGAACAGGGACGTGGGACTAGTTTAGTTTGGGATTATGTTCATCATGGACTGGTTGGACTGAAGGGCCTGTTTCCATGCTGTATGACTCAGTTTTGTCATGAAAAATGAATTGAACTATGATAATTCAGGCACATTATTTGGAGCAAAGGAAGGCTGGCATTGTAAGACTATATTTGAAAGTTAATGGCAACAGCTCAAGAAGCAAAGAAAGAACATGATTCAGTGATGGTGTGGGAATGTATAGGTTTATCATCATGGATACAATTCACCTGTACAGCTGACTGTATAGAGTGTCCTGTTCAACTGAATCCAAAGACAGAGAGGGACGAGGAGAAAAAGGGAAGGGGGAAGATCAAAGGAGAAAGCAAGAGGAGAAAAATCGATACAGATGGAGAGAGACTATTTTATACCTAGTTTGCTGAATTTCCACCATTTGCAGTTCGTTAACTCTGCTTTCTTTCTACAGATGCTGCCACCCCTGCTGAGTTTCTCCAGCACATTCTGTTATTGTTCCATTTACAATAGTTATACTTCTCAGTAAATGGATTAATTCATGTTGAATAATGTTTTACTAAAATTTTACAGAAAGAACATCAACTGCAAGGATTTAAAAAACCTACAAATATTTTGTTCATAATTGCTCAAATTGTGAGGCAATTTACAAGAAATTGAGCTGTGGTAAATCATCTCTCACCTTATGGGTTAGATATCATTTCTGCCCTGAAGCCAGATGCTGAAATTTAAGAATGTTCACCTGAATGTACATTTAGTAGGATTGTCTATGGCTCACTGCAGGCTACATTGATGTACAGAACAGTAAATACCGTACAAAGAACATACAAAATTCAATTTGTGTATAATTTATTGTGATTGACAGGATCTACAGCTTGGCATTGGCAAGGAGAGATTTAAGATAGGTGAGAAGAATGGACCAAAACCAAAATTAAATGTTATATGACAATGAAGATTGCAACCTAGCAGAGAAATGTTTATAGCATATTTTGGGTAATGTACAACTTCCCTGGTGCAGACCATAGAAAACTGGGGCCAAATTAATTTATCAGTAGTAATGACAACTTGTTAATTAGGCTGAAAAGCAGGAATTCAAAAGTGATAATTCTTCTATATTTCTGTAAGTAATCTGTGCAGTGTTCATTTGAGTTGGCAGAACTCCCTCACTTATATTGTCCACAGGCCTTTGTGGTGCAATAAAATTACAGTTCAAACTACGCTACAAAATCCCAGAAAAACTGTAGGCGTTGTGTATATTTCAAATCTGAGAAAGAAGCAAAGGACAAAATAGCAATGTAACAAATTGAATCCCAGCTGAAACACTGTTGACGTTAGATTGAGTTTACCCATATCAATGTTGCAGTCCAAGGGTATTGAATAATTCACGTGTTTTTGTGCATGGGCAGATATCAAAATAACGAAGAAACTCTGATGTCCCTTGTATCAGAGGATGAGAAATGCCTACTTTAAGTTTGGCATTATTACCACTTAATCCTTTCTTTATCCAACAAATTTAAACTAATATTTACAGAGTTATTTCCATTTGATGGATATATTTGAATTATTTTACAGTATTTATCCAGTCTGAGGACAGATATGATACTGCCTGATCAAGATGGTCAATCTTAATACTTCCGTGGGATTTACAACGGGGAGAGCATGAATAAAGTTTTGACAAGATTAATTAAAACGATTCAAAGAGAAGCTAATTTTTATAAACATTGGGTATAACTGTAATTGTACAATATATAAAGCTTAGAAAAATAGGGGAGGATTAATGCTAAATGTCTTTGTCATGATAACTACCTCCTTTGATATCCTAGCGTGCAATCTAGAGATAATGAATGCACTGGTAGCAATCTCTCAAGAATCATGAGCTTCAGGAAGAGTCCCAGAGGTTTAGAAACTGCCAATGTAACATCATTATTCAAAAAGAAAAGGAGAGGAAAGAAAATTCAGGTAACTATAGGCCTGGTAGATGAGAATGAATAAATGATTTATTGTCACGTGTACTCTACAATGAACAACATGGTAAAATACAGTGAAAAGCTTCAACTGCCGCCACAATCTGGCACCATTTGAATACTTCAAAAATATAAAGATTAAAAAGACCCAGCTGAAAGAAAGTCCATCTTCGCTCCACTATCCCCACCATGAGTCCCAAGACAGCCAACCAACGACACTCACGCCAGACCTACCAATGGAGTTGCCACTCTTCTGGCACCATCTCTTCATCGCTGGGCCCACCCGACCAATGGGCTGTTGATGTCAGGTCCTGTGATGGACCCATATCTGCCCCGCAACCAGCACCCCCTCTGGTTCCGCTGCCACTGCCACCTTGCCGACTTCTAGAATCTCAACCCCAGGCCTACCACAACTGGGAGTCCCTGGCTCCCACTGCTAGGCCAGGCCATCACCTCACCAAGAGTCCCGCTCTGGCCACTCCCCTCTGCAATGTCACCCCCTCCTCCGCTGCCCACAGGGAGAAGATGAAGAAAAATAAAGAAGACAAAAAGGGTAAGGAAAGAAAGGAGGAAGTGGCCACCTGGAAGCCTGAACACTGCCTACTTTGTCAGTGCCACATCTGTCATGAGGAAAAAGCTAGCATCTATCGTAAAGGGTGTAGTAGCAGAGCATTTAGAAATGCAAAATATAATCAAGTAAAGACAACATAGCTTTGTGAAGAGAAATCATGCCTGAGAAGGTTATTAGAATTCTTTGGAGACATAACAAGCAGGATGGATAATGGAGATGTAATAGATGCAATGTATTTGAATGTCCAGAAAGTATTCAGTATGGTATCACACTTAAGGCTACTTAATAACCCAAGAGTCCATGATTTTGGGGTGGTATTTTAGCACGAAGAGAGGATTGGCTAATAAATAGAAGACAAAAGAATTGGGATAAGGCGTCATTTCAGGGAGGCCCTGTAACTGGTGGAGTGTCACAGGGATCGGTGCTGGGGCCACAATTATTTCCAAAATGTATTAATGATTTGGAGGAGGTAAGTGAATGTACTGTAACTCAACTTGCAGAAGATACAAAAATAGGTGGGAAAGGCAGTTTGAGAGAAGGCTACAGACAGTTTTCAGTGAGATATCGATATATTAAGTAAGTGGGCAATAACTTGAAAAATGAAGTATAATGTGGGAAAATGTGAAGTTGTTCATTTTGGAAAGGAGAACAAAAGAACCTGTTTGTTGAAATGGAAAGCTGCAACACAAAGGGATTTGGGGTACTTGTGCAAAAAATACAGAAAGCCATCACAGAGGTGCAGCAGGTAATAAGGAAGGCAATATCGTTAATAATAGCATTAATGTCATTCCTATGACTATGTTCAGGTAATTTGCCCATAGTTTCCTGTCTTTCTCTGTTTTTGAATTCAGGAGTTCTATTATATTAAATTCTATATTACAGGCTACACTGCATACCATAGGCAATCTCATTCATAAAAACGCATATTGACATTTCTTGACAAGTTGGACAGTTCTATAAGTTTATGCACATTTTAAAGCACAATTCTCTCCATAGTTAACAGTCCCAAAGGATACGTCAATGCACAAAAGATCACTGATCCCACACTCAAAGAATATCTGATGCCCCCTTCCCAAAAGAGAATCCTGACTTTTTTTTTTAATTCATCCATGGGATTGTGGGTGTCATAGGCTTGATTAGCATTTATTACCCAGAGGGCAGCTCAGTGTCAACCACGTTGCTTTGGGTCTGGAGTCACATGTAGGCCAAATCAGGTAAATATGGCAGTTTCCTTCCCTAAAGGACATTGGTGAACCAGATGGGAGTTTTTTTTTCCCTGATAATTGACAATGGTTTCATGGCCATCATTAGAAATCCAGATTTTTATTGATTTCAACTACCACTATCAGCCATGGTCGGATTTGAACCTGGGTCCCAGAACATTATGTGGGTCTCTAGATTAATAATCTAGCAAAAGTACCACCAGGCCATTGCTCCCCTTGCCCCAGGTGTCCTGGAACAATATCACACACATACCCGAGCTCTCCCTAAAGGGGTACCCTGGTAATCCGAAAGAAGCACATTGAGAGCAGACCTTCTCTACTTTGTCTAATCTCTACACTGTGGATTCCAGACCCTGAGACTCCATCAACAGATATGAGTGAAGGCAGCTGATCATATAAATAACCAGCTGCTTTCAGCAACTGCACATATATAAAATAATGGACCACCCTGTAAAAAAAATTCCCAACTTCTTGTGGCATTTTTGCTAAGATGGAAATATTCTCTGCCATAGTGAAAATTGGGACTAGACTTTATCCTCATAGATTTGATTATTATTGTTAACTCATGTTCTTAATTCTTCCAATTCAGTCATTACCAATTATTTATAGTCTTTAGTTATGCAAAGTTGTCAGTGAGGCTGAAGCTTCTGAAATGGTCTTTGAATATTGATTTCGATCCATCAATATTGTTTATTTTGATAATTGCTCAAGTCATACCTCTCTTAATGCCCTTTTCTGCCCATAGGCGGCACGGTGGCTCAATGGTTAGCACTGCTGCCTCACAGCACCAGGTTTGATTTCAGCCTCGGGCGACTGTCTGTGTGGAGTTTGCACATTCTCCCCGTGTCTGCGTGGGTTTCCTCCGGGTGCTCCGGTTTCCTCCCACAGTCCAAAGATGTGCAGGTTAGGTGGATTGGCCGTGCTAAATTGCCCGTGGTGTTCAGGAACATGTAGGTTAGGTGCATTAGCCATGGAAAATGCAGGGTTACAGGGATAGGGTAAGGGGGTGGGTCTGGGTGGGATGCACTTCGGAGGGTTGGTGTGGCCTTGTTGGGCCGAATGGCCTGTTTCCAAACTATAAGGATTCATTAAGGTCCAGAGACAGATAGCAACAGGTGTGCCAATTTGTTAAAGAATATGTCAGCAGTGAAGATAGACAAAATCTTTAAACTGTCCAAATACTATACAGGTTCATACTGGTAAGAATAATTAATGCAAAAGGTTTCATCAACAGGGGAAACATTTTGAACATGCCGCGAAATCAACTCAATGGGGCCTGCAATTGGGAAGGTAGTTACCACAACCTGCATCAAAGTTACTCGTTAGATTGACAGGTTAAGTGTAGGCTAATAAGACCGGTTAGCACTGTTGCCTCACATTCCAAACATGTGCATGCTAGGTGGATTGGCCGTGCTAAAATTGCCTGTAGTGTTCAGGGATGTGTAGATTTGGTGGGTTATAAGGGGATGCTCTGAGGTTCGGTGTGGACTTGTTAGGCCGAAGGGCCTGTTTCCACACTGTGGGGATTCTATGATCTTCTATGAGATCTGAAAATGGTGTTGATTGCTGCTTAAAATTGCTACCGAAGTTACATTTATAGGAGACAATCATGTTGAGAGGGACTCTTGTTGCTCAGTGATGGTGCTCCTATCTCTGGGCTGGAAAGTTTAGGTTCAAGTCCGACCTGCCAGGGAGATGTAGATAGAGGGGAACCCCTGGATCTGTTGTGTTTGCATTTCCAGAAGGTTTTGACAAGGTACCTCACAAAAGGTTAAATCATAAGAGCCCATGTTGTTGGAGATAGCTTATTGGCATGAACAGAAAATTGACTAATTGGGCAGGAAAGAGCATTTGGGGATATGGGTTTCTTTTTCATCAGGTTGGTGACCTGTAAACAGTGGAATTTCAATGTTGGGACGCAATTGTTTACAATATATATAGTTAACTTGGAGAAAGGAAGCCAGTGTTGTATAGTCAAATTTGCAGAGGTCAAAATAAGAATAGATGGGATGGCAAATTGTGAGACAGATGTAAACAGTTTACAGAAAGCTTTTAATAGGTTGAATAGTCGGCAATATTTTGGCAAATGGAGTACAATGTGGGAAAGTGTGAAGTTGTTCATTTTGGAAGGGAGAACAAAAGAACTGAGTATTAATTAAGTGGAGAGAAACTGCAAAAAGCTGAAACACAAAGGCGTTTGGGGTATTTGTACATAAAACACAGAAAGCCAGCACAAAAGTTCAGCAGTTAATCAGGAAGGTTAATAGGATGTTGCCCCTTATTTCAGGGGGGTTTGAAGTTGAAGAGAAGGGAAGTCTTACTGCAACAGTACAACATTCTGGTGAGACTACATCTGGGGGACTGAGAGTAGTTTTGGCCCCCAAAATAAGATGATATTATTTCATTGGAGACATTTCAGAGAAGGTTCACCAGGACAATCCCCGATATGGAAGGATTTTCTTAGCAGTAAAGATTAAACAGGTTGCGACTCTACTCATTGGAGTTTAGAAGAATGAGAGGTGATCTCATTGAAACATATAGGGTTCTTAAGGGGCTTGACAGGGGATATGTTGAGAGGATGCTTCCCCTCATGGGAGAGACTAGGACCAGATGCATAGCCTCAGAATTAAGAGGCATCAATTCAAGAACGAGATGAGGAAGAATTTCTCTTCCTAGAAGGTTGAGAACCTTTAGAATTTCTTGCCACAGAGAGCTGCGAGGGCAGAGTCCTTGTGTATGTTTAAGGCTGAGATAGATTTTTGATCAGTTGGGGAATCAAGGGTTACGAGCAAAGGGCAGGAAAGTGGACGTGAGGAATGTCAGATCATAATCCTATTGAGTGGCAGAGCAGGCTCGAGGGGCTTAATGACCTAAATCTTATTCCTATTTCTTATGGCCTTACGGACTATATACATGATTTGTTATTTCATCCACAGTGCTGTACTTGTGCAGAAAGTAGAGTTGGCAGTGTGATTCATAGACCATGTAGAATACTCACCACAATATTATTAATGCATCGTAGAGTTTGGTGTGTCCAAACTACTTTGCGTATAAGAACGCTCAGCCTCATCCAAAAATGACATAACGTTAAATGTTTATCATACTAACCTACAAATTAGGAGCAGCAGTAGGCCATTCAGATCCTCAAACCTGCTCTGCCTTTTGATAAGAACATGGCTGATCTGTTTATGGCCTATAATTTCCAGTCTACACCCTCACAACATTTGATTCCCAATCTAACTCAGTATTAAAAATATTCAATCGCACAGCCTCCACTGCCCTCTAGGGAAGAGAATTCCATAGGTTAATGACTGTCTGAGAGAAAATATCCTCATTTCCAACTTAAGTGGGGTCAAACAGGAGGCTGGAAGAACACAGCAGGCCAGGCAGCATCTGGAGGAAAGGTGCAGTCGACGTTTCGGGTATCACCCTTCTTCAGGACTGGATGTGGGGGTGGGGGGAGCTGGAGATAAATAGAGGAGGGAGGGGTGGAAGAGGAATGGCGGTGATAGGTGGACACTGGTGGTAGGTACGACCTGGTTGGTCGATGGGAGGGATGAATCCGGTTGGTGGCTGGAAGGGAGGGTCAGTAGGTGCAATGGAAGGGAGGAGGTGGGGCTGGAAGGGGAGGTGGGGGATAGATGGGAAGGTTATTTGAAATTGGAGAACTCAATGTTGAGTCCTCCGGGCTGTAGGGTGCCCAGGCAGAAGATAAGGTGTTGTTCTTCAAATTTGCGTTCCGAGTCACTGCGACACTGGAGGAGGCTGAGGACGGAGTGGGGAGTGTGTGGGGGATTGAAATGGGCGGTGACCGAGAGGTTAGTTTGGCCATTACGGGCCAGGCAGAGACGCTTGGCGAAATGGTCACCTAGTCTGCATTTGGTCTCACCATTATAGAGAAGACCACATTGGGAGTACCAGATGCAATAGACTAGGTTGGAGGAGATGCAGGTGAAGCTGTCTCACTTGGACCCTGGACAGAGGTGAGGGAGGTGGTGTGTGGGCAGGTGTTGCAGGTTGGAGTGGTTGGTGGGGAGTGTGGCGCGAACTAAGGAGTGTGAAGGAAATGGTCATTGGGGAAAGCAGAGAGGGGTGGGAAGGGGAAGATGTTCCAGATAGTGGGGTTTAATTGGAGTTGGAAGTGTTTGAGAATGATACATTGGATGCAGAGACTGGTGGGGTGGAAAGTGAGGACATGGGGACCCTACCTTTATTATGTTTGGAGGGCACGGTTAAGAGCTATGGAGCGGGGAAGGGAGGAGGCGCAGTGGAGGGCTGTCTGAATGACAGATGGGGGAAAGAGCGTGGTTTGAAAAAGGCAGATATCCGGGATGCTTGGGAGTGGAACATCTCCCTGTCAGAGCAGAAACGATGGAGACAGAGGAATTGGGAAAACAGGATGGAGTTTTTGCAGGATACAGGGTGGGAGGAGGTGTAGTCTGGTAGCTATGGGAGTCTGTGGGTTTTTAGTAAATGCCGGTCTGTAAACTGTCACCAGAAATGGAAACCAAGAGGTCAAGAAAGGGGAGGGAGGTGTCAGAGTCCATTTATTTTGAGATAGTGTCCCCTAGTTCTGATACCAAATTTTCGATTTCCGCATTTAATCCCACCTTTCCTGGCATTTGTAAATAAATGACAGAGGATATGAATGTTCCTTTCATTTCTTTTCTCTGTGTACGGTCTGTTTGTTGTACTGCACAGACCTTTTAAGAAGTTGTGGAGACACTCAAGGGCACACTGTAAGGAAACTGCTTTCTGCTCACGTTAAGTTCTGGATGGCTGCTTGGCAGTGCACCCATGGAGCATGGGGCACATGTTGGCATGGACCAATAACCTTGTCCTTATTTTGACAAAAGTCCTTTGGCCATTATTCCAGACAGGACACTTTTTTCAAAAAAACTTTCTAAAAATTAGTCAAAGTCCATGCAGTCTCATTTTTCCAAAAATGCTCAATGTTTTCTCATGAATACTACATTCATCTGTCTTTACCACATAATAGGTAATTCTGTATTCTTTTAACTCTTGGCCTAAACATAAAATCGTGACAATATTTGAATCTAGGCAACCCAGTCAGAAACCATCCAATGACAGACAAGTAGAAACAGGTCCTACCTTTCCACCCAAAATGTAAGTCAGTTCTTCTGAAAAAGGAAAACTTGGCTGGAAATAGATCCGATGAAGTAAGTGAATACTTGTGGAAGATTATGCACAGATTTCAACAGCAGCTTTAATAATTAAATTCTAATGTCAGGCCTCACAGCTGAGCAACTTCAAAAGCATGTGTTGACTTCATGGGAAATGATCCAAAGATAAAACAAAGGCAGTTGCCCAAGCTGTTTCTCCTCTTTAAACATCCCTTCCTCTCACTCCTCCTTCAGGAGTCACCGTAAAACCTATTTGTGAATTAAGGGTATTTTTCTGCTGCTCTGGTTTTGTTTTCACATGGCTCAGTGCCAAAATCTGTTTGATAACACTTATGAGAGGAACTTTAATCATTTTACAATATTCTAGATTCTACGAATGAATGTTGCTGTTATGAAACATGACAAAGAACTCAATCGGGAAATGTCAAACTCTTCCCAAATCCAAAAATATAGAACTGCCTGCAGCTTCCAATTTGCACCAGTTTGAATTCAAACTGTGTTCTTTCAGTGTAGGAATGTAATTTCAAAATACATAAAATAATAACCGTGACTTGGAAATGAAGGTACACCTTGTTGCCAGATGTTAAAATGATTTCAAATCAAGCCCATAGGGCTTGGTTCAACAAACTGCTTAGGCCAGATCCAAGCTCTTTACAGTGACTATCTGTGACACACAGCATCTTGGGATACTCTCAATGTGAAATTGCTCAGAATTAAGACAATTCTTTTCATGGTCTTCAGATTAGTTGGAAACCACAGATGGTCTGACAAAAAGTATAAACTCGTCTACATGCAAAAATTTCAAAGTAAGCTTTAGGCTTTTAGCAGTTGAATTTCCAAGAGGCAGGTTCTCACATGAGTTCGAAGTTGGAATATGTTGGCAAGAATCCTTCTCCCACTTTCAAGTTATTGCTGTTTATTTTCTTGCCTGTTTATTTGCATTCAAAAATGAGATACCGAGAATCCAGAGACAGTAGGTGCCTGTTAGGATGCAGGGCAGGCTGGTAGGTGTAGGGAATGCTGGATGACTAGAGAAATTGAGGTTTTGATCAAGAATAAGAAGGAAGCATATATCAGGTATAGACAGCAGGGATAAAGTGAATCTCTAGAAGAATACAAGGACAGTAGGAGTATATGTATGAGGGAAGTCAGGAAGGCAAAAAGGGGACATAAGATAGCTTTGGCAAGTAGGTTTGAGGAGAATCCAAAGAGATTCTACACATGCATTAAGGGCAAAAGGGTAACTAGAGAGAGAATAGGGCCCCTTAAAAATCAACAAGGTCATCTAAGTGCGGAACCACAGGAGATGGGTGAGAATCTAAATGAATATTTTGCATCGGTGTTTACTGTGAAGAAGGATATGGAAGCTAGAGAACTTGGGGAAATAAATAGTAATATCTTGAAAAGTGTCCATGTTACAGAGAAGGTGGCGCTGGGCATCTTAAAACACATAAAAGGTGGATAAATGCCTGGGATCAGATCAGGTGTACCCTAGAAATTTGTGGGAAGCTAGGGAAGAGATTGCTGGGCCCCTTGCTGAGATATTTGTAGCTACAGATGAGGTGCTGAAAGACTGGAGGTTGGCTAATGTGGTGCCACTATTTAAGAAAGGTGGTGAGGAAAAGCCAGGGAACTTTGAAGAAGATTGATGAAGTAAGAGGGGTGGAACTTTTCTATATGAATTTCAGTAAGGCGTTCGACAAGGTTCCACATGGGAGACTGGTTACCAAGGTTAGATCATATGAAATACAGGGAGAGCTAGCCATTTGAATGCAGAACTGGCTCAAAGGTAGGAGACAGAGGGTGGCAGTGGAGCGTTGCTTTTCAAAGTGGAAGCCTGTGACCAACGGTGTGTCACAAGGCATGGTGCTGGGTCCACTGCTTTTTGACATTTATGTAAATGATTCGGATGTGAATACAGAAGATACAGTTGGTAAATTTGCAGATGACACCAAAATTTGTGGTGTAGTGGACAGCAAAGAAGGTTACTTCAGAGTACAACAGGATCTTGATCAGATGGGCCAATGCGCCGAGGAGTGGCAGATGGATATTATATTAAATAAATGAAAGGTGCTGCATTTTGGTAGGTCAAATCAGTGCAGGACTTTACACTAAAGGTCCTGAGTATATTGCCAAACAAAGAAACCTTGAGGTGCAGGTTCATACTTCCTTGAAGGTGGAGTCACAGGTAGACAGGATAGTGGAGAAGACATTTGGTATGCTTACCTTTATTGGTCAGTTCTTTGAAATTAGGAGTTGGGAGGTCATATTCGCTGTGCAGGACATTGGTTAGGCCACTTTTAGAATACTGTGTGCAGTTCTGGTCACCTTGCTAAGGGAAGATGTTGTGAAACTTCAAAGGGTTCAGCAAAAATTTACAAGGATGTTGCTGGAGTTGGAGGGTTTGAGCTATAGGGAGAGGCTGAATAGACTCGGACCTTTTTCCCTGGAGCATTAGAGTCTGAGGGGTGATCTTCATAAAAGTTTATAAAATCATGAGGGGCATGGATAGGGTGAATAGCCAAGGTTTTTTCCCCAGGATAAGGGAGTGCAAAACTTGTGGGCATAGGTTTAAGGTGAGACGCTAAAGATATAAAAGGAACCTAAGGGACAACTTTTTCATGCAGAGGGTGGTGCGTGTATGGAATGAGCTGCCAGAGGAAGTGGTGGAAGCTAATGCAATTACAACACTTAAAAGGCATCTGAATGGGTACATGAATAGGAAGGGTTTAGGCCAAATGCTGGTAAATGGAACTAGATTAATTTAGAATATTTGGTTGGCCTGGATTTGTTGGACTGAAGGGTGTGTTTCCGTGCTGTACGTCTCCATGACTTGCCGATCACAAGAAATAGATGATTTTTGGTGTCACCCATGTTGGCTAGAACCATAGCAGTGACATATTTCTTGCTTTGTTTCACACCTTTACACTTTTCCATGGTTAAACGTAAAAAGAGCTATCTGGTAGAAGGCAATAAAACAGTCCAGTTTCACCCATGTAAAAAAAAAAGTCCCTTGGTGCATACAATACCATTTTGCAGCCAATTATCTGTCATTGCTACCATGTCAGTCACACCCTTACTGCCTACCATGCAGAAAACAATGCTGTGCCTTGTCTTGCTTGGTCCAGCCATGCATCACTGCAGGTGAACTCCTTGTGGCCTCTCCTCTTTGTCAAGGAGACTTCACTTTCTTGTAGGATTAGAGCACAGACAGGAATATCCTCTGCTCAAGCTGCCTTGAACCATATTCAGCGAGCTTTTTCTACATTGGAATTAGCAGCAATTTTCACCTTCATACCTGCTGGTCAGACTGTGAAAAGGTGCTCATCTTGTGCTTCTCAACAGTTGACAAGCCTCGATGGTGGAATTTCCCACTCTATGGTGACATTCACTTCACACTCATTTTCCACAAGCTGTACCGATTTCACTTTGCCTCCAGTCAACAGCACTTTTAGCTTTCTCACAGGTTTAGCTCTATTTACAGAGACTGAACATTCTCCCTCAATGTAATCATAGAATCCCTACACAGAATGGAAACAGGCCCTTTGGCCCAACAAGTCCACACTGACCTTCAGAGCATCCCACTCAGACCCATCCCCCAACCATCCCCTGTAACCCACCTAATCTACACATCCCTGAACACTATGGGCAATTTAGCATGGCCAATCCACCTAGCCTGCACACCTTTGGACTGTGGGAGGAAACTGGAGCACCCGGAGGAAACGCATGCAGACACGGGGAGAATGTGCAAACTCCACACACAGTTGCCCGAGGGTGGAATCGAACCTGTGTCCCTGGCACTGTGAGGCAGCAGTGCTAACCACTGAGCCACCGTTGATGTTGAATCTTGAAGTTGAATGCTGGCTCATCTGTAATTTCACGCTACATCATGGTGGAACTCAGTTACAAATGGTTGGCATTGTCTATGACACACGTGCATGTCTTTAGCTAATCCAGAGTTATCTGTCAGAATTTCTACTTACATGGAATTTCCTCTTCTGTAAGTGGGAATGACTGACAACTTCACCACAACCAAGACTTCAGGTTATCCGAACTTGACTCATCATAATTTCAGTTGATCAAATGTCAGAATGCTCAATACTTTACTTCCAGTGTGTTAACACTTCACCATATGTAGCTTAATTAAACATGACCTTTGCCAGATGTGACCAGTTCCTGTGGGTGTAGATTCCTCTCCCGATGATTTCTCTCTCTACAAGATCTTCTTCCAACAGTTAGCAGGGTCTCCTTCTTCCGACTGCTGTCCTTTGATTTCCAAAGTGTTCGATCTTTTATACTTTTTCAGGGCATGAGATTGGTTTATCATATTGAAAGGCCATATTGTCCTGTGAAACATCTTTTACAAGCAGAATACCTAATTATATTCTGCAGCATTAGTTAAGAAAGTTGTCCAGTTTTCCATTTGCTTTCTCTGGCAATTTTCCATTGTGTGCAACCCCCTGTCTTTTACCAGAACATGATGTTTTACCCTATCTCCATTCAAAATCTGGTCTTCATAATAAAACCACGAGTGTCTCTGGCCAGCCTGTTATCATCTCTGTCATTTTGTTTAATATCATTTCTTTTTGTCTCTCAGCTTGATGCCACTTACTTTCAAGAAATTGAAAAATTTGCTCTCTCAAACCAGATCATTTCATTGCAAAGTGCAATGAGCAGCAATGACGATATTTTTTTCCCTGAATTTGCTTAAGAATGCTGCCTGTGCTTGCCAATAATACCCTGCATCTGAACAGTAAACCTGTGAGCGGGTTACACACTCACCTATTCCCCTCATCCCATCTACCTTGCTCTTGGTTAAATTGACCTCACTGCTTTAAATGCAATACAGTTATCACTTTAACTCTGTCCCCTGGTCAATATCCCTGTCTCAGGTTTGCTGCAGTGTTTGAGCGAAGCTCAGCGCAAGCTGGAAGAACAACACCTAATTGTCCACTTGGGGACCCTGCAGCCCTCTGGACTCAATATCAAGTTCAATAACTTTAGGGCCTAAACTCTCCCATGTCCCAGCCCCCTAGCCCACACACCAGGCCTTGTTATCACATAGTCTGCCATTACACACTACCTATTGTTAGCCACTGACAGTCTCCATTCACAACTATTCACCCTCCCAGCCAGATTATTATCAACTCCTTTGTCTGTCCAACTGCTCTTCTCTCTGTTTGGGCTCTATCCCCATTTATCATTTACTCTTTACCCCCTCCCCCCACCCTACGTTCTGCATATAAACCAACATTTTCTAGGTACCATCAGTTGTGAGGAAAGATCACCAGACCCGAAACGTTAACTCTGATCTCTCTTCACAGATGCTGCCAGACCTGCTGAGCTTTCCCAGCAAATTCTGTTTTTGTTTCTGATTTACAACATTTGCAGTTCTTTCAGTTTTTATATAGTTGTTTACCAATATGACTGACTTTGCTAAAATCATAGATTGTAAAGGAATATTTTGGGAACTAGACTAAGAAATCAAATATAAACTAATTGAGGTCCCTCTTTTGTCATGTAAACAATACTGTGTATTGTCCATCTTCTTGGGATTACATACGTAGAATGAAATATGTATAATGATGGAAAGCAACTGATTAAATAGCATTACCATCAGACATTTATAAAGCACAGAATGTTGGTTTACCTTTGGTACAAGGGTTCACCTATGTTATTTATACAACAAAATTTAGCTCAAAAAAATTGTTCAAGAGCTTATTACTTTACTATAAGTTAAGCAAACACATGGGGCTACAAAAGAATATAAATACATCTGTATGTTGTATCACGTGTAGACTCGTTGCAGTTCACAATATATCAGAAACCTTTGTGAGGTTCAGCATATTTCTCATTAAGAAAGAAATCCAAACATATTTATACTCACAAGCGCGCAGATTGAAACAACAGTGCCCCCTGGTGTTGTCAAGCAGCCACACAGGAGTGTGGTTTTTCAACACAAAAACGCAAAGGCATGGAAGGAAGACCTCTTGTCAGCACAAATTCTGTAGTAAAGTTAATAAATGAGCTAAAAATAAATTAAAGCTACAAATAGAAAGCAAGCATTCAACGGAAGTAAGATGAAACAGGGTCACAACAACAAAATCTTCCATTTATATGATGCCTCTCACAACCTTAGGAAATCAAAAACGTTTCGCAGATAATGTAGTGCCTGTGTAATGCAGGAGACACAGCAACCAGGGTGTATACAGTAAAGACTACAAACAGCAATGAAGTAACAACCAGACCATCAGATTATTTCTCTGAGATAACAAGGTGTATTTCTCTGCCCCACTTCAGTCTCTGTTAACTCAGCCTCCATTACTCTTCTAATAAAATTCAAATGAAAGGTCAGGAAATGAAACTTCCTCTTTCAAATGGGCCTTTAATAACCTTCTGGATTCAACATTAAAAGTTCATTAATATCAGATTATAACCACTATTCTGAGGAAGGGTCAACGGACCCGAAAGGTTAACTCTGTTTTCTCCTTTACAGATGCTGCCAGACCTGCTGAGCTTTTCCAGCAACTTCTGTTTTTGTTCCTGATTTACAGCATCCGCAGTTCTTTCGGTTTTTATAACCACTATTACCTTTGTTTTTCAGAAAGCAGTTATTTATATTGATTCTGCCACCTCCATTTGCACCTCTGTAGACACTGCTTATGTTTACCTGTCTCGTTTAAAATCCACCTTGGCTTTGAGCCATCATTCCTTTTGACTCTCCTTTAATCTCTCCTGCCTTGCAACCTGTCAAAAAATTTCCTCTTGTTTCTTATCTCCCCCATTCCTTTTCACCTTCTATGTGTTTGCTTAAGACGATGTTAAATCTCTAATCTTTACACTTCTGGCATAAGTTTATCACCTTATTCGGTGAAATGCTATTGAAATATTGTGTACCTTGCTTGATGAGGGCAGCCCGCTAGATACCAAGCCAATCAAGAAGTGGCAAGGCCTAAAATGAAGACCCTAAAGGGGATGGGAATGGAGGAGTAGGGGGTGATGCGGGAGGAGTCTCACCTGCCAAGAGCTAATGGCCAATCAGAAGCTGGCATTAGTGCTCAACAGCACCACTGGGTGGGAACAACAGGTATCTCACAGTACAAAGCAATCAAGGCTACAGGTAGGTAACAACGGGAAGGGTGTTGTGGGAAGAGGGGAGCAAGGTTGTCAGCCACGATGCAGCAAGTGTCGAGCCCCTCAATAAGCCGTCCAGTGCCTTTGATCACAAGACACCCCTGGAATCTGACGTGCTGCTCTGCGTTGTGATGTACTTGGGAATGTGAACTGATTCTTGAGGTCTTCTCCTCCTGGGGTTGCCACAAAACTTAATGATTTAATCAAAAGACACAAAGTCCCCAGTTTATCTGGCCGATAGACTGAGGTTGACAGAAAATACTGATCAGGTTCTTAACAAAAACCACTATTTATTACAAATAAATGTGTTTTAGCTACAGGTAAACAAAACCATAACTATTAACATATAACTCTACTGGTTGAAATTCTAATTCTTTTTAACCGATACACAGACATGTAGACAGACACAGGCAATCAAAGAAACATTGATGTTTTGAATGGAATGAAAATAAAACTGGAAACAGAGTTCAATAGCACCAGTCCACAGGGTTTGATGAGATGTTCCTTTTCTTCTCAAGACTTTCTGTTCTTTGATCTCCTTTCTCCAGGTTCTTTCACTTGTTTTCAGGATACACGGGGGGACTGGTTCACTACAAAACCTCTTAGTACTGGTTAAAAGCAACAGCTTATAGCAATTGCTGAGAGAAAATGGTTAGTTTTCTTCATGCTTCATGTACTTTTACTAAAAGAGATAGAGACAGAAGTTGCTCTTCCAGGGGTCTGGAGGCATCTCGCCTTCTATTTTAAATGCTGAAGATGTTCAGCTGTTCAGCAGCCAATCAGAGAGCTGTCATCAGGCATACATAACTGGTCATATTTGCACAAATCAATCAGAAACCTGTTGCCAGCTGAATATCACTCTGTACACACCACCTGAAGCTGTGGTGTCTGATCTCACCTCCCCTAGTGCTTGCAAAACAACAAAGTAAGCTCAACTCACAATGAGTTCCAGTAACTTGTTTAAAGTGCAACAAATCCATTCATAGTTCTTGGTTTTAAAGCAGTCTTTTTTTTCCCCATTTCAGTCCATAATCAATAAATACAGTTGAAGCTGCCATACATAGACACGGTTACAGGCTTGTCTGACATCAGGGGTCATTACTTGGCCACTAAGTTCTCAGTTGATGGTGGGACAGCAAAATCAGTCATTGGTATTCCCCCTCGCCATCCACAATGTATTTCAGGTCAAGGTGGGAAGGCAGTGGGGTTTATTTGTGACACCACTGAATAGTTAACTGTCCTTCCTGCCTGTAAGCTGACCACCATCATGACCGTGGGCTTCGTGTGGGTGCATTGGTACCAGCAGACACCCTCCCACTGGCGCTGATGGCATGAGGAGGGGCAGGTCCAGCAAGGTCAATCCCTAGGATGGACCAACAGAATGAAATCCCCTTCAGGTACTGAAGAGATCAACATTGGGTTTCCCCCACAAAACTGGTTTGCTATCTTTTTATCACAGAAATACACTTCATTTATAACATCTTTCAAAAAAAAATCTTAAAACCAAAGCTGACATTTCATGAAGTGCAAACCTTTACAACTACATTCATTATTTACCAGACTCATAGTATGTTGATCCTACAGTCTGTGGGATTTTGTACTTCCCACCTTCTGGGTTCACTTGGCTGAGGGAGCATTGGCAATCTCTTTTCTCCACTGTGCCTTGACTTTGGAAAGTGCCAGTCAGCAACACTGGGACATTGGCAGCTCCTTGACCCTCATCAACTAACAAGCTTCAAAGAGCATCGTTCACTGAGTTGATGGCCCTCCAGCCACAGTTAATGCTTCTGGAGGCCATGGTTGGGTAAAGAAAGGCATAAGGAGAAAGATGCTGAAGTTTAAATTTAAATTATTAAATTCAATCTTTCAACAGTAATCTTTCCCCACTGTGTTTTAGCAGTGACTGTCCTAAGCTTTAGTGCAGTGCTCAATATGCAATCCTGTTCCCCTGGAATATGCCAGTCTGCAACACAGGAGGACAACTTCTTGTACTGGTAGACCAGCAGGTTTCAGGCAGACAAAAGATTGTTTTTCACCGAGTTGATTGTCTTCCAGGCGTTGTTAATGTTGATCTTGGTGCCAGGGTAACAGCATGGTGAGCACAGAAGTACTGCATCTCAGAGCTGATCAACAAAGACTGTTGCATGTCTCACTGGATGTTCTTTGCAAAGACACATTCTACAGAGTACGTCATGATGCTTATTGTGAACATCTGGCAATGAGGCATTCTGCCAAATGACTTTGACTGTCTGCTCAGGCAACCGTCTACCAGGATTGCCTATTTCCTTTTCTGTAAATGCCTTTGAGGACATTACATGCTGAGCCCTGCCTGATGGACAAATGGTCAAAGGTATTTTCCTACATAAACTTCCCCACTAGTAATAAAGTGACATCACATCATCTAACTACTTGGAGCAGTCTGAGGTAATGTGGCCAGACTCATCCTTCACAAACTTGGAGACAGGCAGAACGTAACACACAGTGACACACGTTTTTGCATATGGACGGTCTGCACACAACTTGATTCAGCTGCACATGAAGGTGGCCATCGGGCTGAGGGTGATGTTGAGTCTGATTTCTTTTCTCTCTTTACCTATAGATAAAGCGGCCCAATGCGGGGGTGGCCAGCAGCCTGGACTGAAGATGGCTGCTGGTTGGGAACCAGTGGAACCTGGTCAGACCAGATGGAAGCCATTATATAAAGACTGTAATGTCTATCTTTTAGCTTTATTTGTTATTTTCCCAACTTATACTTATGTACATCTATAATGTAGTGTAGTGTTTTTTTCCTTATTTCCTCAATTTTTTTGTACCTAAGATGGCACTATGCATTGGCGACATTGTACACTTTTCACTGTACTCCTTTTGTAAGTTGAGTGCACCTGACAACAAACCTAATTCTATTTCTTCTAATAGACCTGGTTCTAATTCTATGGTCCATCTTTGATCTCCAGATAAGGAAGATGTTGACTTGGGTGATCACTTTGGCACAGCAGTTGGGAATGGGCCAGACCTGTGCCACCTGCAGCAACACCAAGAGTGCCTTGCACTTGAGACTAGATTCTTGCCTGCAACGGAGAGGGAGCAGCAGCCCCACGTCCCAGTTGCAGTTTGGCCGAGGTTATTCACTCACTTTTCCAGGCTTTAAACACATGTCCCCCTCTTGCCCAAACTTTATCCCCAGCACCTGCAAGGAATCTGACCTGAGAGCGAAAGGGTCAAAGGATCCATCAGCCCAAGTGCCAAAGAACATGGCTTCACTTTTGACTCAGTCTACTTGTCTCTTGGGATCAGTTCAAACCAGTCACAGATGTTAATCAGTCTGTGCCCTGACAGCAGATCCGAGCAGAAGATAGTTACATTTTCCATGTATGGAAAGCTTTGGCCTGTGTGCCTCACTACGTGAGATTGTCACCCTTTTATGCCCATAGCCTCGAACCTTTATGATCCACTCCTTTATTACACAATAGAGAATCAATCGGTGGACAGATTGTCAGTTCTTTTGGAAAAGGGTGACTTGCAGAGTTAGTTCAAAGAAAACAGTTCACAAAATGTGATATTCCAATGCCTGCAATCAATTAGAAATGTTGTGGAAGAATTGGGAAACATTATGAAGGATTAACATACAACTTCAAAACAGTAAGAAATCCTAACTGAAGATGGGTAGGACTGTCCAGTTATTCTTCGTATACTTTAGAGTTAAGCCAATATAATGTGAACACTTAGCAAAAACTGGAAGAACTGCAGATGCTGTAAATCAGCAACAAAAACAGAAGTTGCTGGCAATGCTCAGCAAGCCTGGCAGCATCTGTGAATAGAAACCAGAGTTAACATTTCGGGTCCGGTGACCCTTCCTCAGAACACTTGTTCAGAATTGCAAAAGATAAGAATAGCTGAAGGATTATTCCTTTCGTGAAAACCACAATTCCACTAAAATTTTTGGCAAGCCTGCATCCAGCAATAGTGTTGATAGAAATTCTGCTCTGATTTTTGATCGGAAGTTGTAATTTTAACATTTTGAACATTTTTGATTGAAAAATCATTCCTGCAATTTCCAAACAGAGAGGGATACACCATCCAAGTAACAAGCAGTTGAGGAGTCAGTAAACAATGCATTTTCAGAATCCTCCTTTCAATAGTAGGGTCAGGGGATGGAAGAATGCAGACAAGGAGAAGCTGACCAAGTGAAAAGTTGTTTCAGAGATAGCAGGAACTGCAGCTGCTGGAGAATCTGAGAAGAAGGGTCTAGGCCCGAAACGTCAGCCTTCCTGCTCCTCTGATGCTGCTTGGCCTGCTGTGTTCATCCAGCTCCACACCTTGTTATCTAAGTGAAAAGTTGTGCTGTGGCACAGAGTGCCTGGAGTAATTGGTAAGTGTGAGTGAAACGGAGGAAACTGGTTTCTCCAGTGTTCCTCCTAGTCTCCTGTGAGCACACGATGCCATCCCACTTGAGGTGATATAGGGGACATAAAGCAGAATGGAAAATAGGATCAACAGAAAATTATAATAGATATGAATTGATTATGATAGGTAACACATTACAAAATGAATGCCTTGGTTTATTTAAATCATATAGTTTGAAGTCAGTGAATGCCAAATAATAGCCTGTGCTCCAAAGCAATCCGAGCACAGGGAGTGTATTTGATCAATTTTCTCATTCCTTCAATCTGTTTTAAAACAAACATTTGATAGGCGTGATTCAGCCTTTTGTCCAATTGCATCTCCTGAGCAGCAGGAATGAAAGAAGTTGGTGGGCCAAAAGCAGTCTAGTAATGCAGCATTTTTCTGCATTTGCTGAACATCCTGTGGTGTCAGATTTAATTCCAAGAAAAGCCAGATATTTCAACCTATCTGTGGTCCTGTCAGCTCACTAATTTACAATCAAGCCAAAGTGTGAGATATACTGCCATCTGGTGGAGAATGTCCATCAAGCATCTGTAGCGGCTAGGCCCGAAACGACAGCTTTCCTGCTCCTATGATGCTGCTTGGCCTGCCGTGTTCATCCAGCTCTACACCTTGTTATCTGTAGCAGTGGGCTTCTTTTTGTGTTCAGTTCTTATCACAGCATCATAGAATTGTTATGGTCTCAAAGGAGGCCATTCAGCCCATTATGTTTGCAAGGGCTGTTTGAGCTTTTTGACCAATTGCCAATATCCTTTCTATTTAAATAATCATCCAGTGCTTCTCAAATACCTTAACTGAACCTGACTCCACCACGCTCCCAGACAATGCAGTGCATCCTGTGACTACTCACTGAGTGAAAGAGTTTTTATCACCTCACAACTGTTTCTTTTGAAAAAAAACACTTTAACTTTGACCAAAAGGTTCTTGATTTTTTTTCCTGAGCAGCAACAATTTCTCTCTGTCTCAGCACTTCCTGGACCCTATCTAGGCCCATCATGATTTTAAAAACTTTTAGCAAATCTCCTGTTAACTATCGACACTCCAAATTCTCTAATCTTTCATTATAACTGAAGTATCTCTCCTTGGAAGTGTTCTTGAAAACCTCCTCAATATGTTCACATCCTTCCTAAAGTTAGGCATCCAGAACTGCACACAATACTCCAACTGAGGTTTAACTAGTGTCTTATATAAACTTAGCATCACCTCCTTACTCTTATACCCTATATAAATGAAGCTTAGAATGCTGCATCTTTATCACAGGTCTCCTTACATGCTCTGCTACCAGGTCTGTCTGATCCTGTACACCTTTTAGAATACCACCTGTTATTTTATACTTTGTTCTTTGTTTCAAAATGTATTCAAATTAATTGCATTAATTAAAAATAAAATTAAAGATTAAAATTAATCTGTCACCTATTTGCCCACTCCACCAGTTTATCTATGCCCTTTTTGGAGTTCCGCATTGTGTTCCTCACAGTTCAGAGTGGTCCAAGGTTTTGTTCCATCCATTTAAAATTGTCCCCTTCACACCAATATCTAAGTCGATTACACAATTCAGGGAAAGCAAGGGTTCCAATACTGAACACTGAGTAACTTTACAACAAACCTCCTAAAAAAAATTAACCATCACCCTGTTTCGTATCCTTCAGTCAATGCTGTATCCATGTTGGTACTGACCCTTTTATTCCATGAGTTATAACTTTTCCAACAAGTCTACTATGTGGCATTATGGTGAATACCTTCTGGAAGTCCATCCATCACATCACCTTCATTATTCTCATCAACACCTTCCGTTACATCGTCAAAAAACTCCAGCAGATTAGTCAGACAATACTTTCCCTGAACAAATCTATACTGGCCTCTGTGACTTAGCCCACATTTCTCCGAGTGGGTATTAATTCTATCCTGAGTTTCTCACATCTTCTTCAACAGTGAAATTAACCTAAGTGACCATTCCCCTTTCCTTCACTGCGGTGATTTCACAGAATAGAAGAAAATAAAGTTACACAGGAGATAAGAGCTGGTGCAAGGCCATAAATGCTGTGCTGCAATAACAGGTTCAAATGACTCAAAAATACAAAAGGACAGCAGCGTTCATTAACATTTCAAAATCCTGTCTCACCAAAGATTGGCCTCAGAGAGTGACCATGAAGAGTGCTGGCACCTGCCCAAACACATGGAAAAATATATATAGTAAAGCACAAGTTAAACATGTCCACCTGAAGATCTGTCTCTTGGGAAATGGAGAGACAAATATTTTACACGAGATATATTTTATATTCTGTACTATATGTACGTACATTTGGTACCTGAATCACTTCTCTGTCTTAGGTCCATTTAATAGAATAGATCAGAAATTGACTTTTGCAGATATGGATCAGAGGCCATTAAAAGGGATAATCATATGCAACATTTTCAATCAGTTCCCAACTTACTAGATATAATTTTTAAAAATGACCTTCAAATTACTCTGTGTAATGGTTAATAAGTTGGTATGAATTGCTTTAGTTGACTAGTTTGGTAGACACATTGATATTAATCAATGTGTGAACATCTCTTAAAACAGGGGGAAAAGGAATTTAAAATAAGTGATCTAGACTTTCATATGCTAATCTTTGAACAGTAAAATTTCAAGGCCATTAACTTAAAAAAAGAAAGTTATTTAGGGCAGTAGGTAACTATTTTCCAAAACAAATGACAAGCTGGTTTTGCACTGTTTCTGTTAGTTACTTGGTGTTACAAGATTATGATTCACAGTCTGACTAGCTATTGAACTAGAAAAAAGATCAGAAAACAAATGATAATATTGTATGGAAAACTGAATATTGTTTGTATCGCAGATTATGGTATTTACTTTATGTGAATGATGACTTTACATTTGAGGTTCCCTTTTTATTTCACTGAAATAAAAAAAAATCAACCCAAACAAAAATCCTGCTGGATATCAGCATGCAAGTTATTGGCCAAACATGGCACCAAGGAAAATTAAGAGAAGACTACAATTACCTGTCCCCAGACTATCACTTCCCATTTTTAAAATACCTGGATTTTATGAAATGTAGTATCCATAATTTAACATGCCCAATTGCATGCAGGTGTGATGATTTAGTGTTTTAAAATCAAAGTCCAGCTTAGCCAACCAATTAATTTGGAAGTCTTTGTGATTTGCAGAAGAATCAATGCTTTATTTGGACAACGCACTTCACAGCATCAGAATTGCCATGTACAACAGCAATGGACAAATGGTTGGAAGGGAATTCAGTACAAATAATTCAACATTAACTGTAAGGAACAAAGTCTCATTTTTTTTTCAGACCTCCAAAAACTGTATGTAGTTGTAAGTTGAAAGCAGACCATTCACAAGCTCACCACAAAATTATGAACAAGGAAGGCTATTTGTCACCATTTTCCATGTAGTTAAAGAGTCCAGATTCCCTCTCGATTGCAATGTCAAATTGTTTCTTGCACGATTCCAGTTTTCCCAGCTGGACTACTCCATATGGAAGTTCATTCCAAGTGTCAGTTATTTCCTCAAAGAATTTTCCGACGTTAATCCAAAATCTACTTTTTCTTTTGAACTTGTATTCTTTGAACTTAAGTTAAATTATTCCAGATTTTATGTATCTATACTAGGATCACATCATTTTTTTTTCCTTTTGAGTCTTGAAGGCTCTATCCAGCTCTTACTCCTAATTCAGTCCTTTGACACTGAATGTCAACCTTATGGTGGTTCTTAGCTGTGCCTTCAGTACGCAATTATCTTTTGTAAATCAATAACTAGAATTAGATACAGCATTCATGTGTGGTCTAACCAGCACACTTTGATGTCTGATCTTCC
This sequence comes from Rhincodon typus, assembly GCF_021869965.1. Classification (NCBI taxonomy): domain Eukaryota; kingdom Metazoa; phylum Chordata; class Chondrichthyes; order Orectolobiformes; family Rhincodontidae; genus Rhincodon; species Rhincodon typus. The sequence goes on from NC_063345.1 coordinate 48,037,007, forward strand.
ACCAAATTCCATTTTACTGTCCAAAAACAGAAATTGCTGGAAAATCTCAGCAGGTCTGTGAAGAGAAAATCAGAGTTAACATTTCGGATCCGATGACCCTTCCTCAGAACATTTTACTGTTTTTTGCTAGGTATTCCAAAGATGATCATGGTATCCGTTTGTTTTTTGAGATTATTTTCAAATCTTCACAGTGTATGTTATAAGAATAGTATCTGAAATTGGTAAACAGATTGATCCAGCTCCTTTTCCAATTGTTTTTACAAGTTGGCAGATTTGTCGCTGTATACCTATGGAATTTCAGTCTGTCATTTCACATGATCAGATCTGCTCTGATTCTCCATTGGTTCAATAATGGGGTCTCAAATGGTAACTTTCCATATTGGAATAATAATTTTTGGAAGGCTAGCAGCATGCCAAAAATAGTGGGGTCACCCTAACCAACCTTGCCCTCACCTAGTTGATTGGCTCATAGTGCCCTCAGGGTAGTGTGACATTGACAAAGTTACGGGTAATTTCTCACTTATTGGTGCTTTACCTGTTAATAAAGAGGGTCCATCTCTGCATCCTGCATGTGCTAGAGTAAGTTACAGCTGGCTAGATTGTCTCTCTGGAAGAAAGCAGAGAAACTGAACAAGTATTTAATCAAACTGTAGAACTTTGCTAAACAAGGAAAAAATAGTTTCTGAAATAACTCCACAAAGGCTGGTATCCTGTCATCAAGTCACCCTTTGTTTACATGTTCAAAATACATGACACTGACCCAGCTAGCTCAGAGCCAGCTCCTAAGGTGAACAGAACCCCTGACGCTCCTGTTTACATCTGTCAGCCAGGAGTCCCTGATTGGACCAGGTTAACAGCGCCACCTGGCTGACATTGTTCTGATCACTATAGTTAAAATGTTACTATACTTGCCATGAAAGAATGATGTTTAATCCAAGTGTTCAGGACAAACTGCAAAGTATAACGGGTTTGAACGTCACAAGCTGGATTTTTGTGTTTGGCTCAGGAAATGTGATTCTGGCAATTTCCTGTTTCCAGAGACCCAAGACCATCATCTCTCTCTCCACACAAGTCAAATTTTCATTTTCTGTGAGAGTCAGGCAGCCAGGTTTCAACTGGCTCAGCTCCTCAGGCAGTACTTAATGTGTGCAGATGTTGAGGCAGCCTTGTTAAAAGGTCCATGTTTTCACAACTCTCCACTTCTTTCTTACCCCCTTAATCCTCACCCCTATGTCCCTTCCATCCTCCTTCATGCTCTATTATACCCCTTGTATATTTTGAAGTTCAGCCAAAACCCACTATGTACAGTCCTCAAGAGAGATGCATTACAAATAGGGCCATTTGAAACGGACTTAAAGTAATTAGATATATAAGCTATAATAAAGTGCTAATCAAACACACTGCAGTTCAAACTGCTCTGAAAAATATCGTAACTTTTATATTAAAAATTTGTCATCACTAAATTGTAGAAACAAGAACAGTCCTGCAGTAACCACAAAGACAGATAGTTCTTCAATAATCTGTTAAATTTTTTAATTGAACTATATTCACAACCTCCTGCTAAGCTAGGTGTTTCAATTGATTTTGAAAGTCAGCCAACCATTCATCAAGTGCTGATATGTCAACACAAACTCTCATAATGCTATACAATGGAGCCAATTGAAACTGTAAGACCGGATTAAGTGCCTTTGTTCTATTTCAAAGCAGATACCCTGTCAAATCAGTATAGCAGGCACTTGAATTATCTTTTACGTTTCAGCAGCTGTTTTTCTTTTCCAAGTTAAACAACTCTGGGCCTTTGAATCACTGTCAATATCATGGCAGAAGGATGCCCAAGTAAGTATTTGATAGTTTTGAATGTATGATGGAACATCTGTACAATGGGTGAAATTCTTTACTATATCTCACCACTTAATTCATGCAAGTTAATGTAACATCAATTTACCCTAGTATGAGAGACCTATGATGAAGCACACAGTTAAAACACGTGTACACTTAAAATACAGCATCTAATTATTATAATTGAAGTTGTCAAAATATTTAATACTTATCTGTTCAAAATGTTCCTGACTCCACAGCAAACTTCCACCAAGGATCCCAAGCTCTCAAATGAGCCATGTTTCCCTCTGATGCCGAAAACGCACCTAACCTGAAAAATACTAAGAGATCCTGACTTCAGAGAACATGTTTGAGAGGTTGTGACTTCATCTTGACCTAAACCACTTCTTACCCAAGAGAAAGTTGCGTAGGCTCATTTCAATACAGGAAATTTGAATTTGCTGTGAAGAAAACAGCATTTTGGTGATTCCCAATGCCGAGATGATTAAACATTCATGTCCCATGAACCTGTTTGGACATTACTGGACTCTGTTTGAGGTGTCTCAGAACTGAACATATTTTGCATGTTGACAATATTGCTAATTGTCCATAAGGGATGTATTTTTCAGGATTCAAAGAAAATTCTCTTTTTAATCATAAAGTACTACAATATGAAATCACAATAAACTATGTTTATGAAGTGTGCAAAGAGGATTTCTAAATACAATATGTTCACACTAGCTCTAAACTATAAAAATTGCTGTAAACATTTCTAGTTAAATGTCACTAATTTTCAGAGGGATTTATCAATCGTTTGTAGGCAAGTAAAAATGACACTGCTGTCAAGTGTTGTGAGAGTAATCTTAAACCTCTAAAAATCATATCACTAAGAGCAATTGTGTTGTTAGTTGTCACATCAAAATAGTAAAATTCCAATTTGGTTTTAGTACAGCAAGTTGAAGAGTGAAATATAAAAGAGAATTTGTGATGACAAAAATATATAACAGAGTACAATTTGTGAATCTTTTTTGAATCTCAAAATACAGAATTACTGAAACCACAGAACCTAATTATGAAGACTATTTCAAATCCCATTGGCATTTATTTTAACTATGGTTTGATGCTAGTGCTAGAAAACAGGCTACTTGATACTAAAATCCATTAATTATAGTTACGAGTAATTTCTGCTCATGTTGCAGTTGAGACTATCTTAATAAAACAGTGCATCAGATGGAAAAGCATGTAAGAAGGAACGATTATAGCTTAAGTTCACAAATTCATATGTTGCTGATCATAGAATGAAGCAACATAGGAAGCAGCTATTTGGCTCATCCACCAAGTGCTGGCTAAATGAAACATCTGTCTAATTAGTCCTGATCTCTTGCTATTCCCTGTAGCCCTGCATTTTTTTCCTTTTCAAGTTTATATCAAGATTCTCTTTTGAGAGCTACCCTTTAAACACTTCCACTATCCTTTCAGGCAGTGAACTTCAGATCATAAATTTTCACTGAGGATCTGGTTCCTTTGACAATTATTTCAAATATCTTAACAATGCCTGCTGCTTAGCCAGCAATTGTGGAGTGACATGATGACTTGGTCTCCAGTATTCTTTCAGGTGTTCACTTTAAAGGCACTATACAAATGCAAGTTGTTGCTGGTTGTGTACCGTTTAATATGGGCCATATCCTTCATTGGGGCTTGCCAATTTTAAATGCCTTGCCCGTATCTGTGCTGACTATTCTGTTGAAACAGCCCACTTTGTGACAGTGTCAGTGTCAATCTTTGTTTTCTTTGGAAGTATTTGATTTAACAAAAATACATTATTTATGTAAATAGAACACAGTGGGCTTTTTCAGCAGACTTTGACCTTCATCCAGAAGACTTGAAGTGGAAGCTTCAGAGTTGCTCATCAATCAAGTTAATTTACTTCAGTAAATTCAGTCAATTCTTGGTCAAGTCGCAGGTTTATGTCTCACAGCGGAGTAAAGTGCCCTGGCTGAGAGAGATGTAAAGCTGACACTTTTCAACTTGGCTAATTTAAAATTATTCCTCACTGCTGATTGTGGAATGACGGCAGCTTTCAGCATAGGCGCGTATGGCTGTAGTTGCTGTTTCATCTGTTAATAACTTTAACTTCTCTGTAAATAAAACTCTGATAAGTAGACTCACTTTAAAAAAAAAATCAAGCAGCAAACATTCCACCCTTAATTTTCTTTTAACCTATTTTTCTAATTAACCTGGTCCGAGATGTAATTACACACCTCTGGAGCAGGTGGGACTTGAACCCAGGCCTCCCTGTCCAGGTAGTGTAGAATAACACACACAGGTGCAGAACACACAGGTGGCAATAGGAACTCTCAAATAAGTGGATGGTGGTTTTTATCCCTCATCCTCTGGGTTAGGGGCCTAGCATTCTCCCACTGCACCACTGCGCTAGCGTATAGTCAAGTGGTACATTTTTGGACAAATTTACAACCTTTATGGTGGCAAATTGTATCTAAGTGGTGACAGGCCAGATGTGAAAAGTACTAAATTAAATAATTAATTGTTCAAATAATCAATTGTTCAAAGCTAAAAATTGTGTACACAGGCAGTCCCCGGGTTGCAAATGGGACATTGTGTAGCCTTTGTGCTGGGACACCACGAGCAGTGAGCCCTGGTATAGCACATGGGCTACGAGCCCCAGGACAGCGCGAGCGGTGAGCCCTGGTACAGCGCATGGGCTACGAGCCGCAGGACACCACGAGCAGTGAGCCCCGGTACAGCGCATGGGCTACGAGCCCCAGGGCACCACAAGCAGTGAGCCCTGGTACAGCGCATGGGCTACGAGCCCCAGGACACCACAAGCAGTGAGCGCTGGTACAGCGCATGGGCTACGAGCCCCAGAGCAACACGAGCAGTGAGCCCTGGTACAGCGCATGGGCTACGAGCCTCAGAGCAGCACATGGAGGAGCAGACGCGGAGCAGTGTCGGGAAGCAGACCCAGAGCAGTGATAGTAGGAACTGCAGATGCTGGAGAATCCGAGACAACAAGGTGCAGAGCTGGATGAGCACAGCAGGCCAAGCAGCAGCATAGGAGCAGTGTTGGGAAGCAGACCCAGAGCAGTGTTGGGAAGCAGCTCTGTAAGTAATGCAACTATTTTTATTCCTCTGTTGTATCCAATAATTGTATGTAGGTACTTCTATCAAAGATGTCGTCAAAAGAAGGCAGACATTGTAAAAGCTTTTCACTGTACTCCTAAAATGCAGTACATGTGACAATAAAAGGATATTTTATTGTTTTGTATATATTTTTGGAATAAGCAATGTTTGCTGTCCACTCAAAGCTATGAGAAATATCAAAATATGTTCTGACCTGGAAGCAGATATAAGCTTCATTGCAGCTATCAGAGGGAAGGTAGGGCTATACAATCACAAGGTTAGTGATCTAACCCAAATCCACACCGCAACAAAGTAAGACACTTATTGAGTTCCCCTAAATGCAGCAGAAACCCTTCCTTTTCTTTGGCCTCCTTTGCTTCGCTGTTCCTAGTTATCAACAAAACCACTTTGATCCTCGAGTATGTTGGATCACTATGTTAGCACTTATCTACAAATGGCTACAAGTATGTGTTTAACCTACAAATGGCTACAAGTATCTGTTTAACCTACAAGTGGCTACAAGTATGTGTTTAACCTATAAATGTATAAGTAAAAGATGCATCAATTGCACTGATGCGTAAATCAGTGTAAAACATTCTGACCAATTTTGAAAACAAATCTGCATGTTTAATGGAGATTTAGGCATTATTTAGCTATCCTATGTTTATCTCTCTATTACCAACTAGCACTATTTATTAATGTTTTATTATTTTTCAAATACCCTTTAAAAGTAAACAGATCCATTTTTTCATATTTTCTACCCTGTATTCTCTTATCTGGTTTCTCAAAATTTATAATTTGCCCATGTTGCAAATACAGTAAGAAGAAATTACTACACAGTTTGATTTTCCTCACATGATTCCCTTAAAAGGTATTCCCTTATTTGGGGAGAGATAAATGTCCCACTGGTTTCATTCTAAGACCTGAAGCCCAACTCTCTGTTGTACTTCCAATTCTGTCTTCAGCTTGAGTCTTTGCACAGCTTTCAGACAAAGAATCTCTCTCATACATCAGCAACCAGGATTTGACAAAGTGCTCAAGTTGTGGCTCAATTAGAACAGTAAAGCACCATTTCCTCTGAGTTGTACTTCAACGGTTTCACTTCTGAGGACAGGTAGCTCTCTGTAACTCACTTTCTGAGAATAGTGAAGAATATAAACATGGGGAAAGTGGCACAAGGGAGCAAGGCATGAATGACTGCTTTCAGAAGAAAAGTTCTGAAAATGAACTCACTTTACCCTATTGTCATGCATTGTACAGATATATTACAGTATGAACTTTCAGTCAATAATTTTTTGAAAACTGAAAACAAATAAGGGGTGAAGACAGCACTCACATATGACTTGGCATTTGGTCAATAGGCAGTATCAAATCTCTATTAAATATGGACATGGCCAATGATATCTCACAGCCATTTATATAATTCGCACCTCATTCATCATGGATGGGCCAAAATATAAATATAACAGACTGTCTCCATGTTTCATACTGCACAAAGAGGGAAGATTGAAATTCATGAAGTCTCGTAGCTTCAGATTAAACAATGGTAAGGAAATTGCCTGCTGATTATCACCTACTGCACCCCACCTCCCACCCCACCCAACTGATGAATCAGCAATCCTCCATGTTGAACACAAGTTGGAAGAAGCACTGAGGGTGGCAAGCACACAGAATGTACTCTGGTTGAAGGCTTCAACTTCCGTCACCAACAGTGACTGAGTCCTGAAATAAGCAGCTGCTAGACTGGACCTACAGCATTCAACTGAGCATGATGTTAAGGAGCCCCAGGAAAACTGGAGGCAATGGGAATCAGGAGGAACACTTTGTGCTGGTTGGTGCCATACCCAGCACAAAGGAAGATGGCAGTAGTTGTTGAAAGTCTTTTATTTCAGCTCCAGATCATCCCTGCAGGAGTTTCCCAGGGCAGTGTCCTAGGCCAAAGCATTTTCAGGAACTTCAACAATGACCTTCCCTCATCATATGGTTAGAAGGGTGATGTTCACCAATTATTACACAATGTTCAGCACTATTCATGACTCGTCTGATAGTTAAGCAGTCTACTTTCAAATGCAAGACCCAGACAATATCCAAGCTCAAGCTAATAAGTGGCAAGTAACATTCCCAATACAAAAGTGCTAGCAATGGCTATCTCTAACAAATGAGAATTTAACCATCGTCCCTTGGCTTTCAACAGCATTCCTCTTGCTGAATGCTCCATTTCTCAACACGCTGGAGGTTACAATTGACCAGAAACAGAACAGGATCATTCATATATATACTATGGCTACAAGAGCAGGTCAGAGGCTATGAATTCTGCATTGAGAAACTCAACTGATATTTCCACAATGCCTGTCCAGTATCTACAAGGCATAAGTCAGGAATATGGTGTGCTAGAATACTTCCCACTTGTGCAGACGAATGCAGCTTCTTCAAAACTCAATAATCCAGACAGCATCCAGGACATATAAGCCCACTAGATTGGCACCCCATCTACCACTTTCAACATTCACTCCTTTCACCACCAAAATACAGTAGCAGCAATGTGTGCCATCTATGAAATGCATCGTGGCTCCCTCAACAATAACTTCAAAACCCAAGACCTCATCAACCTAAAAGGACAATGGCAGCAAATTAATGGGTAATCCATCACCTGCAATTTTTCCTCTAAATCACACATCATCGTGACTTGGAAAAATATCACCTTTCCTTCACTGTCACTGTCAAAATCTTGGAACTATCTCCCTAGTAGCACCAAGGGTGTTCCCGCACTAAAGGACTGATTATCACTGTCTTCCTCAGAGCAATTATGAATGTAAATGCTGGATTAGTCAGAGATGCCCACATCCATAAATGAGCAAAAAGATGTCCTACCGAAAATAAAAGACAGCAGAAGTCCAACCTGGCCAATTGCCGGCTCATCTATCTGCTCTTGAACATCAGTCAAGTTATGGAAAGGGCAGTCTTCAATGCAATCAAGTGGCATTTGCCCAACAAGAACCCGTTACTGATGCTCATTTTGGGTTCCACCAGTGCCACTCAGCTCCTGACCTTGCTACCTTATCCAAACGTGGACAAAATAGCTGAGGTCCAGAGAACTGAGCTGAGAGTAATTAACTGTCCTTAACATTAATGTAGCATTTGACCGAGTATGGCATCAATAAGCCCTAGCAAAACAGGAGTCAATGGGAAACAGGGGAAGCTCTCCACTATTCGGAATCATACCTGGCACAAATGAATTACTTCAGGAGTTCCTCAGGGCAGTGTCCTTGACCCAGCCATCTTCAGCTGCTTCAAAGGCCTTCCCTCCATCATAAGGAAAGAAGATTGCATAACATTCAACACAATTTGCATCTCCTCAGATACAGATGCAGATGGTCTCTGTTTGGAGCAAAACCTGGATAACATTCAAGCTTTGGCTGATAAGTGGAAATTAATATTTGCACCAATGGAAAGGAATCAAACCAGCCAATACCACCACTGAATCCCCCATTATCAACATCATGGAGGTTAACATTGACCTGGAACGCACTGGAACATCCATACAAATACTGTAGCTACAAGAGCATATCAGAATCCAGGAACTCCTCAATGAGTAACTGATATCTAACTTCTCAAAGCCAACGCATCCAATTATAAGGCACAAGCGATATGCATGAGGGAATAATCTCAATTTTCTTAGATGAGCACAGCTCCAAAAACACTCAAGAAGCTGGATCCCATCCAGGCCTGCTTGGTCAGCACCATTTCCATCACTTGAACATTCACTCCTTCACCACCAGCTCGTTCTCAACTTCTCCATTTACTTGACTCATTTTCTCCAAATCAAAGGTGTAGCCATGGCTATCCACATGGGCCCCGGTTATGCCTGTCTTTTTGTAGGGCATGTGGAACATTCCTTGCTGCAGCCCTACTCAAGCCCCTACCCACAGCTTTTCCTTTAATACATTGATGATGTCTTTGCTTCTGCTTTCTGCTTTTGTCCAAAATTGGAAAATTTGCTTCTGAGTTATATCCCGCTCTCAATTTCATCTGGTCCATATCTGACTCATTCTTTCCCTTCCTTGATGTAACCGTTTCCATTTCTGGGGATAGGCTCTCCATCAGTGTCCATTCCCACAGTAACCTTGACTACACTTTCTCACACCCTGCTTCCTACAAGGATTCCATTCCATTTTCTCACTATCCCCTTGTATGTTACATCTGTTCTATTGATGCCACATTCTGCAAGGAGGTCTCAAACATGTCCTTTTTTTTCCCTCAACCAAGGACTCCGCACTGTATTGGTTGAGAGGGTTCTCAACCCATTTCCTGCACTTCTGCCCCCTCATCCCTTCCCCTCTCCCCTATCATATAATGATAGGTTTCTGTTTGTCCTTATTTTCCACCCATTAGTCTCCAAATTCAAAGGAACATCCTTTGCCATTTCCGTCACTCCCAGCAGGATACTACCACAAAACATAGCTTCCCCTCCCGTCTTTCAATCCAATCTACTGTATCCACTGCTCACTTTATGGTCTTTATGTTGGCGAGAACAAACACAGCTTGATTGACTGTCATGCTGAACACATCTGCTCTGTCCATAGGAATGAACACAACCTCTAGCTCCTCACCATTTCAACAAACCACATTTCAAACAGTTATTGCTAGTTTTATTTTGGAACAAGTTCTACCCTGCTATACATTGCTGTACCAGGGCCACAAGTTTATTGTGATTCCTTTTCTTCTCCAGGTGTCACACTCAGCTTTTGGAGGATTACTAAACCACGATTTTACTCCAGGGCAGGGCAATGAGATAGGCCACAAATTTCCTTTAGCTGAAACAGGAATCGAACCTTGCGCTATTGTTAATGTTCTGAACCAATGCACAAGTCAACTAACCAACCAATTCCTTGCTTTGATTAAATCATTCTTCTATGGGATTCTGTGGCTTAGAATGGTGTTCAGGCGATTACACTGCACAACTCTATTAGTTTTCTGTGAAAAACATCCTTGATTGTGACGTTTGTTGAATTGTTGAAATCGAAATCATTTGTACATTGTTGAACATCATAGTCCTTTGTTGTGAGATGATCTTTCTGGAGGTCATCTGGATTCTGGATTCCTTCTGGACAAATTTCTCTCCCAGAGCCTTTCCCAATGCTCATATTGACTTCTACAGTTTCATGGCTTTGGGCACCTGCAAGGACTTGCCCATGCAGCTAATCTGCATTTAGCAGTGAACATTGATAGTCTATTCAGCTGAGAATGTGGTGAGGAATTATTGCACTTTATCATTCTAACTTACCTCCCTCACAATACCCCCCCCACCCCGACAAGGCAAATTGAAACTTTCCAAAATATGCTCCGACTGAGATTACCTGACATAACCTGGAGGCAACAGACATGAAACTTATTGGAGATAGTAGGAACTGCAGATGCTGGAGAATCCGAGACAACAAGGTGCAGGGCTGGATGAACACAGCAGGCCAAGCAGCATCATAGGAGCAGAGAGGCTGACGTTTCGGATGAAGGGTCTAGGCCCGAAACGTCAGCCTCTCTGCTCCTA
>NC_063345.1:48047910-48150948 GCF_021869965.1 Rhincodon typus
CGTTTCGGATGAAGGGTCTAGGCCCGAAACGTCAGCCTCTCTGCTCCTATGATGCTGCTTGGCCTGCTGTGTTCATCCAGCCCTGCACCTTGTTGTCTCATGAAACTTATTGGTTTGTGTTGTTCACTTACTGTCAAAGAAAATGAGTGAAATCTGTCAATTAACCTTTATAAATTAAAAAAAAGCTGGTAGACTCCTGCTGTTGCCATAAATCCAAAGCAGTTGTGGTGGCAAAGTAACAATGCTGTGCATGCATTTGTATAAGGATGCAGTTATAACGATTCATCAAATCAATTGTGGTACTTAAATTCTGAGCAAACCAGGATAAGCACATTTACTCTTAATGGGGACTGATCAATAGAAGGATTAGATAAGGGAAACCTTTCACTTCACACAGGAGTAATCCTATCGAATAGTTATGCACTATACTAGGAATGGCTATCAAGGTAATTGACTTACAGAAAAAAAAAATGGTCATTAGCAATGTTCCTGAATTTTAAAATGATTTAAAATAATTTATATACTTTTTCATTACTGTAACTTCAAATTTTTCTGGCATTTTACATGCAGGTCTAATATTCATAATCTGCATAAATTCATTGCCCAATTCAACATTCTGTATCAAAAGTGCAAATACTTAAAACATTTTTGTTGTTCTGCTCTCTATAAAATCATGAATTAATTTAAATAGCTTTTACACTTGATCACTTTGCAGTTTGAGAAAGCCGGGTTCATAAGCAGTACAATGTTCAAACTGCAGATAAAAGTGGTTTTATAGATACATCAGCTGTAAGTGATACAGTGTTGTCAAGTATAATCCGATACAGTACTAAGAATGGTGTAGTGTAGCACAGTACATTATAGGATATGAGGATCTATTTTAAATGTAGTGATATCAGAACTTTAAAACAATCCAGATAAAGTTTTTCCTCCGTTTCAATTTTCCAACAATCAATAACTTACTGTAACATTATGTCAATTCTGTTACCGTCTTCAACACAGCATGAAGTTTTATGATGCCATGGAAGTTGTAGTGTTCTCAATGCTGCTAACTTGCTGACCAGTTTCAACTGGAAAAGCTAGAATACATAATTTTATGTTGTTAAGAATCGTCAAACAATTTTAATTCTTGACCCTGGTTTTCTGCGCTGCCTAATTATGGGTACTGCTGAGATTTGTTGAATACTCTTTGTTGATCTCTTGACTCAACACAATCTTGATACAATTTCTAAAAATTTATTTACCATGTTTTCAGCAGACATCATCTAAAGAGTTCTGAGGAAGGGTCACTTGACTCAAAGCGTTAACTCTGATTTAACAAAATTATGAATAAATTCAAAACTTCGTAAGTATACCAATTTTCCCCACCCCAAGCTCTCACCAATGCCACACAGCTCATTTCTTCTCTCTCTTTCTCTAAACTCCAACCAAAATCTATGTGATGATAGAGACACCGAGACTCTGATTATTCATTAGGTGGCACCTTGGATTGACAACGCAACTCAAGTCATGTGCTGTCCCAATTCTAACCGGTATATCTCAGTAAAGCAGAATACTATGACTATTGGAAATCAGAAAGTACCAGGATAAAATAAAACTCAGCAGGTCAGAGAGCATCCGTGTAGGGAGAAACACAGTTATTGGTTCAGCTCTTTCATAGCCATACAGCACAGAAACAGATATCCTAAATGAATCTAGTCCCATTTGACAGCATTTGGCCCATATTCCTCTAAACCCTTTCTATTCATATATTCATCCAGATGCTTTTTAAGTGTTGTTATTGTGCCAGCCTCCATGGCTTCCTCTAACAGCTCATTCCTACGTGAAAAAGTTACCTCTTAGGCCCTTTTCAGATCTTTCTCCTCTCACCTTAAACCTATGCCCTCTAGTTTTGGACTCCCCCACCCCAGGGAAAAGACATTGGCTATTCACCCTATCCATGCCCCTCATGATTTTATAAACCTATGTAAGGTCACTCCTCAGCTTCTGATACTCTAGGGAAAATAGCTCCAGCCTACTCAGGCTCTCCTTATAGCACGAACCCTCAAACCCTGGCAACATTCTTTTCTGAACTCTTTCAAGTTTCACAACATCCTTCCTATAGCAGGGAGACCAGAATTGCGCACAGTATTCCAAAAGCGGCCTAACCAATGTCCTGTACAGTTGCAACATGACCTCCCAACTCCTATATTCAATGCACTGACCAATAAAGGCAAGCGTACCAAATGCCTTTTTCACTATCCTATCTACCTGCAACTCCATTTTCAAGGAACCATGAACCTGCACTCCAAGGTCTTTTTGTTCAGCAACTCTCCCCAGGACCATACCATAAAGTGTATAAGTCCCGCCCTGATTTGCCTTTCCAAAATGCAGCACCTCACATTTATCTAAATTAAACTCCATCTGCCACTCCTCAGCCTATTGGCCCATCTGATCAAGATCGCACTGTACTCTGAGGTAACCTTCTTCGCTGTCCACTACACCTCCAATTTTGGTGTCATCTGCAAACTTACTAACCATACCTCCTATGTTCACATCCAAATCATTGATATAAATGACAAAAAGCAGTGGACCCTGCACTGATTCATGTGGCACACCACTGATCACAGGCCTCCAGTCTGAAACGCAACCCTCCACCACCACCCTCTGTCTTCTACCTTTGAGTCAGCTCTGTATTCAAATAGCTAGTTCTCCCTGTATTTCATATGATCTAACCTTGCAAACCAGCCTACCACGTGGAACCTTGTCGAACGCCTTGCTGAAGTCCATATGGATCATGTCCACTGCTCTGCCCTGATCAATCCTCTTCGTTACTTCTTCAAAAAACTCAATCAAGTTAGTGAGACACGATTTCCCACACAAAATGCCATGTTCACTATCCCTAATCAGTCCCTGCCTTTCCAAATACAGGTAAATCCTGTCCCTCAGGATTCCCTCCAACAACTTGTCCACCATCGATATCAGGCTCAGCGGTCTATAGTTCCCTGGCTTTTCCTTACCAACTTTTTAAAATAGTGAGACAATGTTAGCCAACTTCCAGTCTTCTGGCACCTCACCTCTGGCTTTTGATGATACCAGTATCTCAGCAAGGGGCCCAGCAAACTCTTCCCTAGATTCCCACAGAGTTCTAGGCTACTCCTGATCAGATCCCAAGAATTTATCCACTTTTATGCATTTTAGGATGTCCAGCACCATCTCTTCTGTAATATGGGTATTTTTCAAGATGTTGTGATTTATTTCCCCATGTTCTCTATCTTCCACATCCTTCTCCACAGTAAACACTGATGCAAAATATTCATTTGGTACCTCACCTATCTCCTGTGTCTCCACACATAGGCGGCCTTGCTGATCTTTAACTGGCCCTATTCTCTCCTTAGTTACTCTTTCATCTTTAATACATTTATAGAATCCCTTTAGATTCTTCTTAACCCTATTTGCTGCAGCTATTTCATGTCCCCTTTTTGCCCTCCTGATTTCTTAAGCATACTCCTACTACCTTTATACTCTTCTAGGGATTCACTCAATTTCTGCTGTCTACACCTGACATAAGTTTTCTTCATATTCTTGACCAAAACCTCAATTTCTCTAGGCACCCAGCATTCCTACACCTACCAGCCTTGCCCTTCACCCTAACAGGAACATACTGTCTCTGGACTCTCGTTATCTCATTTTTGAAGGCTTCCCATTTTCCAACCGTCCCTTTACCTGCAAACATCTGCGCCCCTATCAACTTTTGAAAGTTCTTGCCTAATACCGTCAAAATTGGCCTTCCTCCAATTTAGAACTTTTAACTTTTAGCTCCGGTCTATCCTTTTCCATCTCTATTTTAAAACTAACAGAATTATGGTCACTGGCCCCAAAGTACTCCCCCACTGACACCTCAGTCACCTGCCCTGCCTTATTTCCCAAGAGTAGGTCAAAAGTTTTGCACCTTCTCGAGTAGGTACATCCACGTACTGAATCAGAACATTTTCTTGTTCACACTTAACAAATTCCTCTTCATTCAAGCCCTTAACACTATGGCAGTCCCAATCTATGCTTGGAAAATTAAAATCCCCTACCATAACCACCCTATTATTCTCACAGATCTCTGAGAAATCCTTGCAAGTTTGTTCTCAATTTCCCTCAGACTATTGGGAAGTCTACAGTGCAATCCCGATAAGGTGATCATCTCTTTCTTATTTCTCAGTTCCACCCAAATAACTTCCCTAGATGTATTCCCAGGAATATCCTCCCTAAGTACAGCTGTAATGTTATCCCTATTCAAAAATGCCACTCCCCTTCTCTTGCCTCCCTTTCTATCCTTCCTATAGTATCTACACCCTGGAACATTAAGCTGCCAGTCCTGTGTATCTCTGAGCCATGTCTCTGTAATTGCTATGATATCCCAGTCCCATGTTCCCAACCATGAGCTGAGTTCATCTGCCTCTTGCATTGACATAAATGCAGTTTAATTTATCAGTCCTACCTCGTTCTCTGCTTTGTTCCTGCCTGCCCTGACTGTTTGACTTGTCCCTTTTCCCAACTGCACCAGTCTCAGACTGATCTCTTTCCTCCCTGTCTCCCTGGGGCCCACCCCTCCTTACTAGTTCAATTCCTCCCAAGCAGCTCTAGCACATCTCCCTACCAGTATATTAGTTAGAGGAGTCAGGGAGTGAATTTATTTGTCTAGAGCTCAGAAGCAAAAGAGGTAAAGTTGGTTTGGTCTATAAGTTACCAACGTATGGAAAGGGTGTAGGGAAACATATTTACAGCAATTTACAGGCGGGTGCAAAAATTATAGAGTGGTCATAATGGAGCGTTTTGTATATCTGGATGTAGACAATATAGTAGGAGTGTCAAGGGCAGAGATTGGCTACAGCAATTTGTTTTCAGTCGAATGAAAAAGGAGGCATTAAAGGACCTACTTCTTGGGAATATGGTGAGTCAAGTGGATCAGGTGTCAGTGGGAGAACATTTAGAGGACAGTGATTATTGTATCATAAACTTCAAGCTAACTATGGAAAAGAACAAAGAACAATGCAGAATAAGAATAATCATCTGGGGAAAAGCCAACTTCAATATTGGTAAAAATGGATCTGGCCCAAATAAATTGGAGTTAAAGGTTAATAGGAACATCAACAGCTAAGCAATAGGTTCCATTCAAAGAAGATAATTCAGGCACAGACAAGGTATAATCCCTTGAAATGGAAACTTTGGGCTAAATATGCGAAGCTCCTTGGAAGGAAGACAGAAGAGATAGAAATGATGATAAAAATGAGAGAGCGCAATTGAGAAAAATGTCAGGTAGAAAATACAATTGTAAACCGGTTGAATATTTAAAGTTCGGGGAAGATGAGAACCTAAATAAGAATAGCTAGGAGAGTCTGAAAGAGATTGGCATCAAAGATAAAAAAACAGATCATAAAGTTCTCTATAGGCTCTATAATGGTAAAAAGAGAAGCAAACTAAAATGTGGGTTGACAGATGGAAACAGGAGACATGGCTGAGGTATAATTTTTTTTTTCTTAAGTTAATCTTAAATTAAATTGCATATTTCTTTAGCAAGAGCTGCTCAGACTACAGTGAAACAGGTAATTCAGACATTAGAAAGGTTTACAACTGATAAAGAAGAGGTACAGGCTGTCAGTATTTAAAATTGGTTAGGTACTGGAACCAGACGAGCTGCATCCAAAGATGCTAAGGGAAGTCAGAGTGAAACTGTGGAGGCACTGGCCATAATTTTCCAGTCTTTCTTAGAGTAAGTGGACTGGAAAATTGCAAATGCTGTAGTCTTGTTCAAAAGAGGGTATAAAGATAAGCCCAGTGACTACAGGCCAGTCAGTTTAACCTCAATGGGGGCAAAGTTTCTAGAAACAATACTTTGGGACAAAATTAATAGTTTCATGGATTATTAAAGAAAACCACCATGGACTTCTTAAGAGAAAACCATGTTTAATCATTATTGGAGTTTTGAGGCCTGAAGATAGCAATTGCATTGATGTGGTGCACAGGGGCTTCCAAAAGGCATTTGACACTCTGCTGCACAACAAACTCTTGAGCAAGGTTTCAGCTCATGGATTAAAAGGGATAGTAGCAACAAGTATACAAAATTGGCTGACGGATGGAAATGGAAATTCATGAATCATTTCTCAGGCATGTTGAGACCTTTGCAGTTTCGGATATACAACCAAATGTTTGTGGATCATATGGAATTTTGAAGCATCACAAACTGTGAGCAGGGTAGTGTAGAACTTCAAAAGCACACAGACAGTGAGCAAAATTGGGGGTTTGAAGTGGCAGTAAAAGTTCAATGTGGGGAAATGAGATATGATTCATTTTGATGTGAAGAACATGGAGAGAAAACACAAAGACATAATCCTAAGAGCAAAGCGACCTGGAGGTAAATGCACATAAGTCATTCAAGATAGCAGGACAGATTGAGAAATTGGTTGATAAAGCATGCTGTGTCCTATGCTTTGTTAATAGATATATAGAGTACAACAACATTTAATTAGCTTGACACTGTCCAGGACAAAACAGCCCAATTGGTCGCTGCCACATGTGAAGTGTTCACTTCCTCCATTTACAGCTCACGGTAACAACAGTATGCACAATCTAGAAGAGGTACAGGAATTCACCAAGGCTCCTTTCAAACCCATGACCACTATATCTAGAAGGACAAGGGCAGAAGACACATGGGAATACCACTATCTGAAAGTTCTCCTCTAAGCCACTCACCATCCTGACTTGGAAATATTTCACTGCTCCTTCAATGTCGCTGAGTCAAAATCCTGGAACTCCCTCCCTAATAGCATTGTGGGTCTACCTATACCACATAGACCACGTAGTTCAGGAAGGTAGTTATCTTCTACTCCTACCACTAACTTCTCGAGAGAAATTATGGATAGGCAATAAATGCTGGCCCAGCCAGCAATGCCCATATCCAATGAATGAATAAAACGAAGTAAGGAGGTTGTAGTGACTTATGAGTTCCCTGATTGGACCAGGTTAACAGCCCCAATCAGGGAGCCATGACCAACAGATACAAACAGGAGTGTCAGAGGTTCTGTTCACTCTGAGAGCTGGCTCTGAGGAAGCCAGACCAGTGTCAAGTACTATGCACTTGTAAATAAAGGGTGACTTGGTAACAGGGAACCAGCAGCTGTGGAGTTATTTCATAGGTTATATTGAACTCGTACCAGACACTGATTTAACATCAGGAGTACTGTATACAGTTCTGGGTGCCACACTTTCGGAATTTTGTGAAGGAATGAAATAGGGTGCAAAAATGATTTATACAAATGGTTCAGGAGATAAAGAACTTATGTTGTGAAGAGATATTGGCGAAGTTAGGGCTGTTTTCTTTGGACGAGAAAAGGTTGGGAGGAGATCTGACAGATATTCAAGATCTTGAGGAGTCTGGGACAGAGCAGATAGGAAGAAACTGTTACAACTCATGAAAACATCAACAAGGCACAGATTTAAATTAATTTGCAAATGAAGCAAAGGCGACACGACAAAAGCATTTGCTCACAGTGAGTAGTTAAGGAATGCACGGCTTCAGAGTCCAGCAATGCATTCAAAAGGGAATTAGACTACTACTTAAAAAAGGAACAATGTGCAAGATTACAGGGACAAGGCAAGAGAATTTGAAAATTGAATACTCATTTCGGAGTGCTGAAGCAGTCATGATGAGCTTAATGGCCTCCTTCTGCAATGTAACGATTCTGGGATTCTGTGAATCTCATCAAAATATCATGGAAGATAGAGCTTTTATTTAGGAAATTTCAGTAATTGTAATATGGAGAAGCATAGAGAAAAATGGTAAGAGTGATTACAAACACAGCAATCATACAAAGTGAACTTGTATGAGGCACTTCTGTATTATGGAATAATGCTCCAATAGCGTAAGAGAGGTCAAGTAGCTATTTTACCGTGAAGATGAGGAAGTTCTATGCTAGTTACTGAAAAAGCTGTATCTGATATAATATTAGCAATTGATTCTAAAACCTAATTACTACTGGTGATACTAACAAATGAATGCTTTATGTCTTTATATAGCGAGGCTAATTGAAACAAAGTCACGCATCATGGATTAATGTCACCCAACTACACACATCAAATGGCACACTGTAATGACTCTGAAAGGAGAAACTCTGATAGAAATAGAATAATTCAGGATCCTGCAGCATCAAATAGCACTCCAGTGCCACTTTGAGCAGGTTCCTGGAATTAATTAAGTTATAGCTACTTTGGAATCTGTGGCTTCACTTTGGAAATTTATGCCATATTTATATTGCTCTAGTTGTAGATACAACAAATAATTTTCCAGTATAACCAAACAAATTTTGTTTAAAGGGTATTCAGGAACAATATTATCCTTAAAATGTCTTACTCTTTGCAGTTGTTTTATTTAGGAAGTAAGGTAAGGCTTCACACTTCTGTTGCCTTCAAATAATGAAACTTACTCATTCAAGTTATACAAACCATCTTAATCAGCTCATCACTAGATCAGAGGTAGTTTGAATGAAATCACTGCAGCCTCTCTTGTAGAGATCAGTGCAACCTTATAGTTAGATGTCTCGATCATGTAGCTATCTTGACCTCAATCCATACCTTAAGCAAAATTATTAGCCTTAGAGTCTCACAGAGACATTTGACTACAGGATGCTGCAAATTACGGTAATAGGTAAATTTGTCTTTTCTCCTTTATTCCCAAATGCACATTCTCCTCGTGATCACTGCTATCTACATGTCAATGTAAGAACTCCTGTGAGAACATGAGAAAAAGATTTTTTGCTTAGACTTAACTTCTATAGGTTTTATTTTTTTAAAAAAATCATTCTGGTTTTCCTCGATCAATACAAGTAGCCTCTTTTTATTCAACTCCCCACTGATTGGCTTGCCTCATCCAATTAGATCAATGGCTATATATACCAGTTCCCTGAAGAAGCTCAATCTTTCCCCACCTTTATCTTTTAGTCCTTTAAGTTGCATGTTTTAGCCTCTAGTGTTTAATTGCTTCAGATTTCAACATATTTTTGGATGCTCTTTGGAGGGTCAGTGTGGACTCAATGACCCAAATAGCCTGCTTCCACACTGAAGGGATTTGATGATTTCAAAGGAAAATTCAGACAAAAAAAAGGACCATTTAATGAAAAGACTTTACCTGATTTTTTTTAAATTCTTAATTAAGTGTATGGAATTCCACACTTATTACTATACATAATACAAAGGACTTAAAGACACTTGAGAAGATGCAAAATAGATTTACAAGTATGAAGTTATAACTGTGAAGTTATAATCTAGCAGAAAAGCATGAACAGGCAAAATTTCTATTCTCTTGGAACGGGTTAAGTGAGGGGCACTTAACAGAGATCTTTGAAATTATGAAAGGTTTTTATATAGTAGGCACTAAGTGTATCCACTTATGGACAAGAAGAAAGCTAGAGACCATTAATGTGAGTCACCAAGAAATCAAATGAGGAATTCACAAGAACGTTCTTGTCCTAAAGGATGGTGAGAACGTGGGTTTGTGCAGAAAGTGCATTAAGATACATCTTAAATGATGCTATTGTGCCCGCCTCTACCACCTCCGCTGGCAATGCGTTCCAGGCACCCACCACCCTCTGCGTAAAGAACTTTCCATGCATATCTCCCTTAAACTTTTCCCCTCTCACCTTGAAATCGTGACCCCTAGTAAGTGAGTCACCCACTCTGGGTAAAAACTTCTTGCTATCCACCCTGTCTATACCTCTCATGATTTTGAGGGATCCCCCTTCAACCTCTGTCTTTCTAATGTAAATAATCCTAATCTACTCAACCTCTCTTCATAGCTAGCGCCGTCCATACCAGGCAACATCCTGGTCAGATTCTCATAACTGTAAATGTGGGATAGAGAAGGGGTTTTGAGTACTGTAAAAGCATGCTGTCAAGATTATATTTTAATGGTGTTTCAAATTTTTAAAGTTGTGTTATATGTAAATAGCTTGGTTCATTCTATTTTATCGTTATTTCTTTTGCACAATAAGCTTCTGTTTTCTTGTTAAAGTCAAATCCACAGTATTGTGTTTTGTGTTTCAGTGACGAACCTTCTTGTTAAAACCAAAAAGGAAAAACAAATTATAATTGATCTAGCCAGATTTCAGCCTGGAATCTCACTTGTCCAGTGATAACATTGCATCCCTCAACCCTATCAACCAATTATTCTGTGAGGCCTCACAGTGTGGAGCTGGAGGAACACAACAGGTCAGGCAGCAACAGAGGAGCAGGAAAGTTGACGTTTCGAGTCGGGCCTCCTTTTCTGAAGAAGGGTCCTGATCCGAAACGTCAACTTTCCTGCTCCTCTGATGCTGCCTGACCTGCTGTGTTCCTACAGCTGCACACTGTGTTGTCTCTGACTCCCAGCATCTGTAGTTCTTCCTATCCCCCATTCTGTGAGGTCTAGTAGTTTTTCAACAATATTGGCACTTTTTTCAGCAACACATTAGTAAATATGTGTTGCAGGTTTAGTGGTTCAATGATAAGAAAATAAGACAAGAGTTTTTGCAGCCAATACTTCAACTTGAACATTCAGGTAAGACACAAGCCATTTGACCTCCACCTAAAATCTTTCAATGTCCAAGCAATCAGAACCTCAGCTCTGATGAAGAGTCATCTAGACTGGAACCGTTAGCTTGCTCTCTTTGCATTGGTATTGTCTGACCAGCTGCGATCTCCAGAATTTGTTGTTTTCAGCTATCTCCAGTGTATTGTGAGGGCAGCAGTCAATGCCTTGCTTTGAATATTCAGTTACATATCTGCAAATCAGAGGTTGTCAACAGGTGTGGTGCAGCACCTGTGAAGTGGGCTATTAAATTCTCAGGAAGCAGTGCTGCATTGCATTGACTTCCGATACTGCG
This sequence comes from Rhincodon typus, assembly GCF_021869965.1. NCBI lineage: Eukaryota > Metazoa > Chordata > Chondrichthyes > Orectolobiformes > Rhincodontidae > Rhincodon > Rhincodon typus. Next base: position 48,058,794 of record NC_063345.1, read on the forward strand.
CATGTGGACATTTTGCTCTGTGCATGTACAGAATGTGGGAAATCCACTTGTTATACAAAGTGTTTGGAAAAGCACAGGCTCAAGCATTCGGTTAAGGATCATATCCCCAGGATGCAAAGAAATTGCACGTGCCCCATAAAGGGACATGCAATTGTTGAATGGCCATTGAATTGGCCTGCCTGTCTGGATGAATTTAAGGTGAATGTTTTTGGAATTTCTTCTTGGTTAAGCCACTGATCTAAGTCTTAGAAGAGATTCTAAGAAGAAATGGGTGAAGCTGCCTGTTGAGGGTAAATGGGAGTAGCTGAGGGTCACTAGTTCCAGAGGAAAGCTATCTGAACTTCACCTTTACCTCCCAAATGCTGTACCTGGCTTCGAGAACTTATTGTTGAAAGGATCACAGAGTTCTATGTTTGTAGCATACGTCGCTTTTGTAGTTCTTCCTTTAATACTTAGTTTGACCCTTTCCTGTTCTGACAAATCACGTGACTATACGAACATCAAAGGATAATTTTAAAAATGTAATATAGATAGTCAACAGGCTTTTGATAATGTAGTTAGCTAAGGTTTGAGCTTGTGGAGTTAGAGAATATGAAGAATGACTAGAGAGTTGGCTGGAAAAACAGAATAGAGATTCGGTGTAGTTAGACTGACAAAGGTGGAAATGGTGGTCCAAATGCTTTATACGTAATTAAGTACTTTTTGAATGTAGTCTGTCCATAACTTGAATGCAATTTAACATAGAATGCAATTGTTGAGCACAGCACTCTCTCAGGAAGAGTTGTTGATTAAGGATTATAAATATCGGTCATGGCAATTTTAGCACCTCTGTTCTTCTTTGAAGTATTGTCATGGAGCCTTTTAGGCCCACTCGAGATAGCTTATGGAGCTTGCATTTAATATCTCACCTGAAAGACAGCACTTCTGATTGTGTGTCCTCAATACTTCACCAGGGTAGCTGCCTTGATTTTTGTTTTTGTGTTTCTGGTGTAGGACTTGAAGCCACAATCTCTCGGTATGGATGAGTGCCACTGTAACTATTATGGTAAGAATGAAAAAAACAATGAGTAGTTGAAGAAAAAAGGCAAAGCTACTGGAATTTAATGTTTGCAATGTTCTTGTGTACTAGATCAAAAGGTGAAATTCAAAATGAATTGTCACTGAAGATTCCATCTGGAAACAGATGGTTTCCTATAGGTAGTAGCTAGATTATTTTTGACAATTTAAGGATAGAATATGGTATTTGCGCTGGATTGTTTCTGACTACTGAATATGTACAATAGTCAACAAAAGTAGGCAAATTAGAACATGGTTCTTAATACAGGCTGTGTAGAAATAAAGTGTAGATATTTGGGTAATTATGTTCAACTTTATTTCTATAAGTTATTTTGTAAAAGTATTTAAATTTTCCACTACAGGAAGTAACACAGTGTTGATGATAGAGCTAAATGTCTGTCTCTTGCATTATTTAAAGTTGGTAAGCTGTATTTAAACTCATGCACTACAACTTTAACCATTTCCAACAATGTTTAGAACTACTTTTGTGCTTGGTAAAACTCTTGTAATGAATAAATTATGACAAAATAGATCAATGCAAAACTTATCAATATAACCTTACATTAATCATTTAGCATGCTCCCGTTCATTGCTCAAACCATCGAGAATAGGAGTTGGGACGTCATGTTGAGATTGTACAGGACGTTGGTGAGGTCACATTTGGAGTACTCACCCTGCTATAGGAAAGATATTATTAAATTGGAGAGGGTTCAGAAAATATTTACAAGTTTGTTGCAAAAGCTAGAGGGTTTGAGTTATATGGAGAGGCTGGATAGGCTAGGGCTTTTATCACTGGAGCATAGGAGGTTGAGGGATGACCTTGTAGAGGTTTATAAAATCATGAAGGGTATAGATAAGGTGAATACCAAAAGGTCTTTTCTCTATGTACAGGAGTTCAAAAGTAGGGGGCATATTTTTAAGGTGAGAGAAGAAACATTTAAAAGGGACCTGAGGAGCAACGTTTTCACTCAGCGGGTGGTTTGTACGTGGAATGAAATGCCAGATGAAGTGGTAGATGCAGGTGCAGTTACAACATTTAAAAGACATTTGAACAGGCACATTAATAAGAAAGGTTTAGAAGGATAAGGGCCAAACGCAGGAAAATGGGACTAGTTTAGTTTGGGAAACTTGGTCGGCATGGACAAGTTGGACCAAAGGGTCAGTTATTGTGCTGTATGACTCTAAATTTCTTGTCAAAAGAGGTGATGTTTCTGCTAATTCAGTGAATGAAACACCTGAACACAAAGTCTAAAAAGCAAGAACTATTCAGAGACAGTACAATGAGAACTATCAGGACGTTGATTTTCATGGACAGGAGCTGTCTCTTAATCTTTACCTAAATGTCCTAGATGCAGAGAAAAGCTGGCAAATAGTGGAGTTAAACAGATTTTAAAAATATGTCTATGCCCGCAGCCAGTTTTTTTTGAGTAGATTTGAAATGTTTTTGATTCTTCTTTAGCCTGTCGTACACAAATGATGCAAACCTCTCTGGTAAGGCTGTAACTAAAGGAAAAGTAAGTAAATGCAATGTTTACGAGCAAATTCAGTAAAAAAAAAGTGGGTGTGCATGGAATTGTGCATCTCATTGAAGTGTACCTCGATACTAAAAACGTTGATAACCACTGCTGTCGATTATAATGACAAAAGCACAAAAAAAAATAAAATTGCACGTCAGGATAAGATGCACGATAGTCGTAAGCAAAGTCTTTCCAAATCTACCTGTCTGTTGATGTGAACATTGTTTAGCCAGGCACTCAAATTTTAAAATAAAATGGGTAAAACAAAATAAGTACATTTGGAGTCTGAGTTCAGAATAACCAATTAGGGGGGAAAAAGCCACTTTTGTAAATGCAGGCTGGTTTACTAATATTTGATCAAAACCGTGTGAATGTCATATTAGATTTCTTTCACTGTTAAGACATTTATATATAGCCTTTTGTTTTCTAAGGGAAACATTTATGCATACTTATTAAATTATCAAATCAGATAATCTTGAAGCAAATTTCTTCCTTTGGCATTTACAACGATGATTCCACCCTTCACATACATCCATGAACACACTTTACTACAAAGAACATCAGACACTCAAATTTACTGACTATGAACAGAATGCACTCAGCAGATAACCTTAAAATAACACACCAGATGAGGGCATCCTGGAAATTAACTGTAATAAACTTACCAACAGTTTTGTTGCAAAATCTATTATAGTACACTAACATTTTGATGACTACAATATCTATTCACTTGTTGAGATTGTTCTACTTTTCTCCCAAATGCACACTAAAGAGACAATTGATTATTTCTCTTCAACTTAAAACACATTAGAAGATTATCTCTACAGCTGCATGAAACAATCATTTCAAAAAAATGTTCAGTGCAAATATGACTAAACTAATAATAGTCAGAAACATTTGACAATTTAATAAAAATATTTTCAAGACATTTTTCCTTATATGGAAGTGCAAGTTATTTACATGCCAAATTAGAGACTGCTATGAATAATTCAAATAATTATAATATCCACCTATATTACTGAATATAAAAATCCTGAGGATATACCTGAACGTACAGCTGATTTCATTTATTTACAATTTTCAAAATGCACATTGGAAAGAAACTGACCTAAATGATCTTAGATTTAAAATTCACATTTTGAAAGTCAGAGCGAGATACTAGGCCAAACAAAAATCTTACTGCAGCCATGGAATTGAAGTAAAAACTGTACCTTTTCTAAAATGTGAAAGGTGCAGAAATATTACTGCATTTAAATAATTTTGAAATTGATGGTGTACACACCAACATATTAAGGGATATATAATTTCAAATAGGAAATGGACTTTTTTTAAAAATCATCAGATATGGTCTTTGCTGGCTGGCCAGCATTTCTTGCCTGTCTCTAGTTGCCCTTGAGACAGTGGTGGTGAGCTGCTTTCTTGAACTGCTGCAGTCTACATGCTATAGGTTGATGCACAATGTGCTTAGGAATAGAATTCAGGATTTTGACCCAGTGACAATGAACAAACAGCGATATATATTCAAGATGGTCAGTGGCTTGGAGGGGAACTTGCAGTTGGTAGTGTTCCCATGTACCTGTTGCCCTTGCCCTTCTAGATGGAAGTGGCTGTGTGTTCAAAAGGTTTTGTCTAAGGATCTTTGGTGAAATTCTGCAGTGCATTTTGTAGATAGTACACACAACCGAGTGTTAGTGGAGGAGGGAGTGGATGTTGGTGAATGTGGTGATAATCAAATGGGCTGCTTTGTTCTGGATGGTGTTGAGGTTCTTGAATGCTGTTGGAGCTGCACCCATCCAGGCAGTTAAGGAGCATTCCATCACACCCCTGATTTGTGCCTTGTAGCTAATAGACAGGCTTTGGGGAGGCAGGTGATGAGGTATTCACCATAGCATTCCTAGTCTCTGACCTGCTCTTGTAGTCACTGTTTATGTGGCAAGTCCAGTTGAGTTTTTGATCAACGGTGACTATAGCATGTTGACAGTAAGGGATTCAGTGATAGTAATACCATTGAATGTCAAGGGGTAGTAGTTAGATTGTCTCTTACTGGAGATGGTCATTACCTGGCATTAGTGTAGCCTGTATGTTACTTGCATTTGTCAGCCCAACCATGGATATTGTTCAGATCTTGCTGCGTTTGAACATGGACTGCTTCAATACCTAAGGAGTCACAAATGGTAGTGAACATTGTACAGTGAAATCCCTACTTCTGACCTTATGATGGAGGAAAGGTCATTGATGAAGCAGTTGAAGGTTGTGATTACTGACCTCTGACGACCACAACCATTTTCTCACGTGCCAGGTATGACTCCAACCACTGGAAAGTTTGCCTGCTGATTCCAGTTTTGATGCCACACTCAGTTGAATGCAGCCTTGATGTCAAGGCCTATCACTCTCACCTCACCTCAGGAATGCAGCTCTTTTGTCCATGTTTGGTCCAAGATTGTAATGAGGTCAGAAGCCGAATGGCCCTGGTGGAACCCAAACTGGGTGTCACTGAACAGGTTATTGCTCAGCAGATGCTGCTTCATAGCACTGTCGATGACACTTCCCATCACTTTACTGATGACAGAGTAGACTGATGGGACAGTAATTGGTTGGCTTGAGTTTGCTCTGATTTTTGTGTACAGGACATATCTGGGCAATTTTCCACATTGTCAGGTAGATGCCAGTGTTATAGCAGTACTGGGACTGCTTGGCTAGGGGAGTGGCAAATTCTGGAAAATCTCCCAATTTGGCACTAGCCTTCAGATGTTAGTGAAGAGGAATTTGAAAAATTGACAGGAGTATTTCTGCTGTCATCTTTCTGGTGCCTAATCTCTGCTGGATTGTTGGTCCAGTTTAATTTCTTTGTTGAGACTTCATAGCAATTGATGCAACAATGAGGGCAGTGCAGAGTCAACCATATTGCTGACAGTCTGGAGTCACTCGTTAGCCAGAGCTGGTGAGGGTGGCAAATTTCCTTTCCTGAAGGATATTAGTGAGTCAGATAGATGGAAATCACAAAATTAAGACTTGAAGAACACCAACAACATTTGTGTCTTCTCAAGTGCTTCAAAAATGGAGCTGTTAGAATTATAAAGTTGTGGATGTGATGCAGAGTCGGTGTTTGACCAAGAGACTCTTTTATAAGCCTCCTGTCACTGCAGCATTGTCAGCTGACAAGGGTTTCACTAATGAAAAGCACTGCCCACCACAGAATTTCATGTGTCTACAGTGCATTTTACTATCTCTTAATTTTACTTGTAATTGCGTGGAAAATGGGGAAAAAGCAAAAGTGCGAAAGTATGTGCATACTTGGTTCTGCAACTGGAAAATAGCTTGCTGTTAACAAAACCTCCACTAGTCGGATTGAGGAATTTAATTTACAGCACCATCTTGCAGCATAACAGTACCAAAATTTACTGTAAATTCTCACAATCAACACTTACAGCATACATAATATAGAATTACCATATCCAATGCTTACAAAGTCTAAAGAGTCTTGTTTAGTTCAAATATAAATGTTCATGTCACGTAAGTAGAGCTCAGCTCTGTGAAAAGGCTATCTGGGGAATAAGATTGGAACATTGAGCTTCTGTAACAGATACTTATTCATTGGATAGAATCAGAGAGGGTAAGAGAAAAGATGCAGTTTCATTAGTTTACATCTCTCTTCTGGCTAATTGTTAGTCAAACAGAAAGGCAACAAAGGGAATGAAGCAATAGTGACAAAATTCCTAACATTCACCTTGAATGTATTTCACATGGCCTTTAAGTAAGCAACATAAAAATGGTCAGTTACAACTTCTAATTAAGGCCTACTTATGGAACTACATTCTCCATCAATTTATCAAATATGACACGTTCTTCATTTATTTGTATTAGCTGCTTGAATTGCTCCATAGTCTTATTATGAAATTAGCCAGAGTTGCAATTAGCTTCTGAATTTTTATAAATTCAGCAGTGGGAATTAAGCACATCATGTTTTAATTTTAAAAAGAAATTTGTTAAAGAAATAACATCAGAGCATACAAATGTACCACAGGCATGATTTTTGCAACATTTTAATCACTTTTGTTTACATAACCATTAAATGAGGTGTATTTTCACAGGTTATTGCACAGTATATGTTTTTGATATTGAACACATTACTCATGGAAAATAGTACCTTGATCTGCAAAACATCTGCTATTCCATCACATATCATTATAGACCTATTTGATTTTCCACTGAGAAAATTGTTTGCACCTGCCCCTGCTTTCTGAAGTATATTCATAACGTAACATTAGCACTTAATATTTTTTCCAGTAAACAATATTTCAAAATGTTGAATGGTTTGAACATTTCTTGTCAGAAGAAATATTTTCCATCATTTATCACGAGTGAGTTCTGCCCATTTTTTTGGGAATAGTATTATTGTGATAAAAAGGTTCCAGCAAAGCAAGCTGTAGCTTTAATTTTAGATACCTTAATAGTCTTTAAACATCCATGTGGTTTAAGCAAAGCTTATTTTGGCAATTCTTCCCCAATCCCATCTTCACAATTGGCTACTTTTAATTAGTGTCAATAGGCCTTAACATTAGTCCATTTTCAGGGCAAGGGGGAAGTGAAGAGGAAAGAGTAGCAGCAGGTGGCTGGAAATAGATCCATTTGTTATAACTGCTTTACGCACAGAGTACAGCATTTATTTGAGTAAGATATCGAAAAATTGCCTGAACTAGAATCCTCAATTAGTGGACTGTCGCAAGGTGTAAAGGCTGCCCTCTATAATTCCACTGTATGATATTAACAGCATTTTTCAGTTTGCGTCAATATAGTTTGGAAATACCACCACTGGTCATTATTTTGAAATTTTAATATACATTATTCTGTATCCTTTGGTATTTCTATCCCATTATTACACTTCAAAGCTTGAGCATTAGAGCTGGACATTTCCGATTGTCTGTCCGCTTCACTAACATCCAACGATTCTACCACTTCCTTGTTACCATCTTCTGTGGGATCAGATTTGGGATTTGTATTTTCTTTTACTTGAACTGCTTCTAATTCTGCAGAAGTTCCAAAACCAGAACTTTCTGGTTGCACACCATCACCATCATAGATAATATCTTCAGGGTTTGGAGCCATGGGACAGAACTCTTCCCCAGGACAGATTTGATGAAAGATATCTTCTGCCTAGTGAAAAGAAAGAGGAAATAAGCCCTGTGAACATTGATCCGAACACTTACTGAAAATAATTACTGGTCTGAAAGGACGATAACCTTTTAAATATTGCTACAATTATAATGAAAACAAACCATCAATATTAAGCGTTCATCATTTAACTTTAACAATGGACTAAAAATTGTTTCAATAAAGGAAACTGACCGAAATAACTGCACATGGAATGCACAAAACTGGCTGCACTGAAATGACCATTTTGGATCAAGTGGCACCAGTGAGGTATCAAGAAATTTTCATCTCTTATTTTACTCACACTTACATAATACAATCACACATTGAGAGATGAAAGGGCACTGGTGGAGTGTTGATGTCTGAAAGCACTTCATTCCCTTCCTGTCTCTTTCAATCTAAAAAGCAACACTTCCTAAAGAGCAGCTTGCAAATACCACCTTTCACCAAGAAATCAAGGTTATTGTCCCGAGGAAGCAGGCGACAGTAATGGGAGCGAGTTCCAAGGGTCAGCGGCAGCAGCTGAAGCAGGTTCCAAGGGCCTGCGGGAGCAAACTCCGAGAGCCCTTGAATTCTGAGGGTGGCACCGAGATTCACGGTTGAGGACGGAGGCCCACTTCCCTGACAGAGATAATACTACCTGAAGACTTTTAGATCTGGATGCTTTTCTTGGCTCTGTTTTTTATATTTCTGCATTTGTGCTTCTTTAAAAATTTTGTTTTTGTTTTAACCTAAGATGGTAGTTTTTAAAAAAAATTTGGGTTTTTGTACCCAAGAGGGCGCTGGAGAACAGTGACTTTGTACACTTTACACTGTAGTTGAGTACACATGACAATAAAACCCAACTCGAATTCCAGAACAACAGCTAAAACAGTTGTTACTCAGGTTTCACTCTTGCAACTCAATGACTGCAAAAATTTCAAACTGCGATAACCTTGACCTTCCTATCTGTACAAACACACTTTTTTTAAAAAAAATTATTACCTGCATTTGCAGGTGTTTGAGGTCATGTTTTCTTATTTTTTTTCAAGTTTAATAGGAAACTTGACTCCATTCTTTTGCTCAAGATAGCTTTGGAATTGGACCTCCATTCTTATTTGGTTCACTAAGTTTTAACTGAAGTGCAATAGCTGCACTAAACAAAACAAAAATGTCCCTACTGACCAAGGGAGTGGGTTAAAAATAAGACTCAATTACCCCTCCTCACCTGGTTGTAACAATGCAGACACTCTCAAATGAATAAACACAGCGCCTAGTGTGGTTGAAAGAGTTTATGTTAATATAACATCTTTCAAAACCTCAAAGTTCTAATGTGTTTTGCAGCTAAATATATCCTTTCAAAGATGTGAAGTTAGAAAATGTGGCATAATGTTTTGCATACAATATTTTGCAAACAGCAAGATTTATCAGTCAGTGATTTTGGTCAAGAAACAAAATGTTTCCCAGAACAGAAGAACTATAAAGGGTCAAGTAAGTGCCACATGATATTTCAGGTTCACCTGCAGAGGCTACATCTTCGACAGTGCAGCACTCCCTTATGAGTGCACAAAAGTGTCCATCCAGATTACTTGATCAAATCTCTGGATGCTGTTTGAATCTATTACCAAACCAAATTGACACCAGTGATTTGAAGCTGAATGACTGGAACAGTTTCCAAATGTGCTGGTCATCTAACTTATGAGAAATGCTCTATTTATCCTCAGTACAGCTAGGAGGAAAGATCCAAAGTTCACACCGCTGATTGCTTTGTGCTGACATGCGCTGAAAAATATTGGCTTCATAATAAAAACAGCCTGCTGACAATCACTGGCCTGGGTCACATAAATAACTTTCACTTGAGCAAACTATTAAAGGGAAGTCAGCACTCATGATAGCATTCCAGACTGGTGGCGAGGACGATAAAAGGTCGAGGGAAGAGAGATACAGATTAAATATAATCAGACAGAGAAATATTCTAAATTTTACATAGCTTAAAAGAAGCTTTCATAATAGTAATATGGTAACCCTAAGCTCTTTTTGTCGAGCCCACACATTTATTGAAAATAAATAATTCACAACTCGCAGTGTTTGGCATCTGAGAAGATCTCTCAAAAAAAGTGTCCTTATGGACCAAACAATGAATTATTTGAGGATATGTGCCATGTTTACGCAGAAGCACTAAAAGGGGAGTCCAAGTACGCAGTTGAAGATGATGAAAACAACTTCGATCTTGCATAGAATCTTAATGCGGATAAACAATCCACAGAAGCATAAGGGAAAAAAAAAAAAATGGACAGCAAGCCAAAGAAGGCAACAATAGCAGGGTGTCTAAAACTTTAGCTAAGGAAGTATGTTTTGAAGAAGTGCAATAGCTAGTAACAGGTATTCAAAGGTTATAAGTCAGGCCCATACCTCTGAGGAGTCTGTCCTTCGTGTTTTCTTCCTTCTTCCAAGTAGACCTCAAATGAAAACATCACGCTTGACTGTGCATTGTAGAGAGATAGTACTTGACTCATACATCACAATGTGTAGAGCTCTGAAATAACAATTCTTCCAATTTAAGATGCAGCAGGCACAGATGTAAAGCAAATTTATTGGGGGAAGTTCAAGAGTTAAAGCACTGGCACAGATGTTTATACTGATTAAAACAGAGGAGCAAGGCAAGCTTGACTTATAGGACTGAAAAGAAAATGCAGGTGGGGGTGCAGAGTATAGGGTGGAGGACACTCTAATGATAGGTAGAGATGAAACTGCAGAGGGATCTAAACTAGACTGATAGTTACGCATTTTAGATGATGCAGGACTGTTAGTCAAATGTCAGTCAGTAAGGACCATGGAATATAGGTGCAGGATAGAAAAATGGGCTGCAAAAAATTTGAGGACTTGAGCTTGAGAGGTTGAAGTTTCTGAACTACCCGAGACCACGCTGACCAAAAAACTTTATACCGAGAGTGCAAAAGGCATAAGTGAAGCTTTCAATGGCATGTGGGCAAATTGGGGCAAGGAGGGCAATGTCACAAAGATGAAAGCAGGTTATCCTTGTGACAGATTAGATATAATAATTGAAAATTCAAATACAGAAAACAAGATCAAGATCTCGGATCTGCCAATGGTCACATTCTGCATAAAGTTAAGACCACGAATAGTGCAGAGTTAATGAGAGTATGTGCCTAGTGGTTAAAGACACAGTTGCCTGCGTCACATTGCTTAACTTATGAAGGACTCTCAAGACAGTCAGGTGGAATAGCAGTGAATCAACGGAGAACGTGAAGAAGTAGAGTTAGGCAGCATCAGGATACAAGTAGAAAGTAATCTCGTATCTACAGACAAAATCACAAGGAAGAAGATGGACAACAATAGCCACTGGTAGAAATGTTCTGATTACAATTGTGTAATTAAGAGTGGAATGCAGCAAGGGCAATCTCACCATCCAGACAACAGAGAAGAGATACAAGAATTAGGTGGTGTCATTCCACTCTGTCCCATGTCTGGATACCTCAGTGCCAGCAGTAAGCAGCAGCAGGGACAACTGAAAAAAAAATCCCTTTCAGGCCACCATTAAACTGGCTACATAGTAATCAACAATCAATTGTACAGCATATTAAATTGAAAGAATTGTTATTTCAGAGCTCTACGCATTATGCTGCACGAGTCAAGTACTATCTTGTGACAATGCACAGTCAAGCATGATGTTTTCATTTGAGGTCATTCAGCTTATTTGGATGAAGGAAGAAAAAGAATGAAGAACAGATTCCTCAGAGGTATGGGCCTGACTTAAAACCTCTGAATACTTGTTTACTTTCAAACAAGCAGATAGGCTCTACAAAGCAATCATTTCTGCTTTTGCAGACCCAAATTATTCTATGGGACTACGGATTCTGGGGTGGGGAAAGGAGTGGAAATTATTTCCTGATTGAGCAGCCATTTGTAGTCTTGAGGCCAAACACTTAGACTATGGGTTGCTGCACATTGGAATAGGATGACAAAGGTGCAAAGCAACCATAAGTAGCAGATTTGCCTCCAGACGCAGCACACACAGCTACAAGATTCTTGCCTAATTCTTTCAATGAGCTCCACAATTGAACACTTCAAATGTAGAGCTACTAGTTTCTTCTATTTATTGCGCATCATTGTACACATTTTTACCTTTATTTTTCAACAATTTGCTTTCTGCAGATTACAGATTGCCAACTATGTTTCAAGCGAACAAGATTTGTAATTCTATAACATACTTTACTATGAATGGATGTTTCAAAGCACTTTACAGCCAATGAAGTACTTCTGAAGTGTAGTTACTGTTGTAACAGGAAATGTAGTAGCCAATATGCAGACGGCAAACACTGATAAACAGCAATGTAAAAATGAGCAGATCTCTTTTTTTGTGATGTTGATTGAAAGATAAATAATAGCTTGGTCACGAGAAATACCTTCCCTGATGATCTTTGGAATATATGCTATTGTCACATTCCCCTGAACAAGCAGATTGGGCTTAGATATAGTGTCACCTGAAAAAGAGAGCTGACAGCAAATGTTGCCTTAATGTATCAACCAGAGTTTCAACCTTGATTTTTATTTCTCTGGAAATGCAGTTGAATTTTAAAAAATCCAAGTTCATTCATTCATGGGATGTGAACATTTATTGTCCATTCCAAATTATCCAGAGGGAAGTTCAGAGTCAACCACATTGTTGCAGGCTTGGAGTCACATGCAGGCCAGGTCAGGCAAGGCAAGGATGGCAGAATTCCTTCCCTAAAGGACGTGAGTAAATCAGATGGGTTTTTATCCAAATTGATAATGATTTCATGGACGTCTTTAAGCTAGTTTTTTTATTCTAGATTTTTATTGAAACTCAAATTTCACCATCTGCCACGGTGAGATTTGAACCCATGTCTGCAGAACATTAGTCTGGCTTTCTGGATGACTAATCCAGCGACATTAACACTACATCGCCATCTCCTCCATGAGCTACTAACTAAACGGTTGATACACAATAACATTTTATTTACTGTTTCATTGTACGCGTTTTGTAGTTTATTTCCACCCGTGGCGCAATAAACCTCTGTCTACTGATTGTTCAGCTGCACAGTAGTCACACCAATCCCTGGATATTTTCACAGCAATGCAACATTGTACCTCGAATCCAAACTGCTTGCATTTTTATTTGTTTTAATGGTCCTCTTCGAAACTTTGTGCACTAATAAAGTGTCAATTTTTCCTCAAGAAACTGATTTTCTCGACACGCTGCCTTTTAAACACACATTATAGCTCCTTTGCTTTACACGAAACAAATCCCCACTAGCTCCCCAAGATCCATTTCTAAATTTCTCACTTGCTTTTGTGCAATCACGCTATTCTGCACTCCCCTCCGAACTGCTACCACACTCTTCAAGTAAACTGTAATTTTAAAATAAAAGACTTTTAAGAGAGACACACTGGCTGCTTTACAAAGATATGCTGCCTTTTTTAAACTGCCAGTCAATCCAAACACTCATTCTCCCTTAGGCTCTTTAACATCCAAACAAGTCTTCAAGTATCACAGTAAATTGGATGGAAGATTTAATTGTGGTAAATAAGAGGAATCAATTTTAGGTATTTGATGACAGTTATCCATTCTAAATGGAAAACATGGTACAAGTTATTAGATTTCAATACTAGAACATGGAAAAGAAAGTTCTCAGAAGAGTTGAAACAATTCGCCTTGCAGACGAATTGCTATTATTGTTTTCTTAACTGTGATAACATATCAGAAAGGTAACAGCAAGGCTCTGAAAGCCTTTAGCACATCCTAAAAGCAAGAAACAAAATTATGTAAGCAGTTTATTTTAGATATTTTTGAGTTGACTGTACCTGCTTAACAGACTGCTCAAATCCAAGCGCAGCATCGGGTCCACAACAGACAAAGACATTACTGGGAACGCCTTCATATGTGCTTCTGTCAACTGTTGATGTATCTCTCACATTGAAATATAAAGCCCAAAGCACCTGAGGTTTTTCTTCCACTTCATGCTCACTACAACCTGAAAGAAAAGTATGTAACCATGTTTGTAGTCAAGCACAGCACCACACACAGATGTAATGTATGTTACAAGGGCCTAACATCACCTGTTCGCAATCTAAACCAGAACATTTGTTAAGATTATCTCAAAAGAGAACACAAAATCCACAAGACAGTCAAGTACTGCAATATGTGCAGAGGGGAGCTACATAATAATTAATGCTCCTTTGCCAAAAGTTGGAATGGAAGGAGAAACATCTGGATGAAACTGTGCAACAATCAATGTTTTCATAACATTCCTAAACATTTACAGAAAATACAAATTTACAATGGATCTAGAAAATTAAAAAATATCCAAAATTACAAAATAAATGGGAAATTGAGATTTTAAAATACAATATCCACCAGAAGATAATGATAATTACCGGTGAACATAATTATTATAATCTCATTCTTCTGTATTCCAATGAGGTCCAATCTACTAAACCGCTCCTGGTAAGACAGTTCCTCCACACCAGGTATCAGCCTTAGATGAACTTTCTTTGGACTGCTGCCAAGCCAGTACATCTTTCCTTAGCTAAGGGGCCCAAAACTGTTTGCGGTATTTTAGCTGTAGTCTAACTAATGACTCGTATAGTTTTAGCAGAACCTTCTTACTTTTATATTCTTTTCCCTTCAAAATAAAGGCTAACAATCCACACGCCTTCCCTCTTATCCGTGGAATTAGGGCACAAGCTTTTTGTGATTCATGGATGAGGACTCCCAAATCCCTCTGTTTTGTAGCTTTCTTTATTTAAGTAATATTCCGCACCTCTATTCTGCCTGCCAAAATGCATAACCTCATTTCCTGACTTTTTTTTTCCCCATTTGCCAAGTTTTTGCCCAATTGCAACTGGACCAGGAAATGGCAAACGAAAAAAACAAGGTCTGGGGTCAGCCTCATGAGTGTGCAGATTTGGGGGCAGTAATAATGACAGAAGAGCGTATAGCAGCTAAGTGATCAAAGATGACGACAAGCTCAATTTCATGGCCATGAATGTGGGCATGTGTGTGTATATGCGGAGACAGAGTCCAAGGAGCAGACTGGTTACTCAAATTAGGCACGCTTAACAGAAAGGCTTATGAAGAGTAGAATGGTAAAGTTGGGGGTGTTACTGGTAATGCTTATTCAAGCCAAGGCTGAGGAAGGTTTGAGAAAGACAAGAGGTGTGAAATTGAGATTGAGATTGAGATTGAGATTAATAGTGACATGGACATGAAAGTGGAAAAAAAAAAGCTATGAAGTGCTTGAAAAGTGGTCTTGGAGGTGAAATTAAACATCAGTAGGGATGCTAAACATGTTGGACTGAATTGATCACATTCATTTTTTTCATAAATGTATAAATGGATAAATGGGTACAAGTGACTGTCACCTTGCTATCATGCATTTTATCATCTTGCTGAGGTAAAATTTCATTTCGACACCCTACCACCACCCAAGGAAAATTGCTCTTCCCATTCTCACTGGGAAGCAAAGCTCTCTGTTGAGACCTTGAGTGATCTGCCAGTGAATTATTATTGTAGCATGTATAGAGACACAACACTGAAAACATCAGTTAGCACATTGGTGTTTTTCAAAACAAGTTTCACATCAATTAGGAGAAAAACATGGAAATGAACTGTCATCTGTGAATAATAAATTAAATGGCAAAAACATCAAAATCAAATTGGGGTAACTGTATAAAATTAAAAGATGAAAGCTTGGAAACAGATAGGGAACAGGAGAAGACATTAATAAAATATCGAATATTAAAATCAGCACAAAATGGTCATAACACAACTGTACATAAGTTTTAATGCTATCACCACGCTATTGTTGATCCACTGGGAATACTGCTTCATTTTTATATTCTACACACTAAAATCTCTGAACTTACTGAAGCATGAGTGTACAATTCAAGGGCACTCATATTTAATAACTGTTGTGTCAACATCAAAACTTTATTTAGTGTGCAAGGGCCTATAGTGCTTTTCTTCTCTTTCATAGCTTTCTAAGCAGCAGCTAAAATATTTTATATTTTTATTCCTATGCCTGTAATTCGGATGTACAAAGCTTTCTTCTGTATTGTTTTATTAGTGAAGAAACTAAGTCTTCTCTTTCAAGTGCCTTTGTCTTTTTGACCTGCTATGGCCTAGTGCTCACCTGATCTGGTGATTCGTCCTCAAGGGCTCTAATAGAATTTGCTCTGACATTTTAATTAAAATACTGCCACTGCCACACACACTGCAATCACAAGCAGATGATAAAAAGGGCAATGTACCAGCTGAAAATTCGCGCATGCCATATTTTGGAGCAGAACTGCACCTGATGTTCCTTGTTATTATCTCTGGTATGTGAACAAAAGAATTTCAATTATACTTTAAGTAAATGATAGGTAAAGCTTTCCTTCTTTGTAAATGGGCTGTAAGTTTAACATGCACATCAATCTGAGTAATGTGGCAGCATCAGATAATTGAGTATTTTTTGCATAGAGTTTAAACTGGATCCATGTTCATTGATTAAATTTTTTGTAGTACAAGTAAATAAAAAACATCCAAAACTAAAAACTTTGGATTTTTTTTGTGTTTTCTCAATGGGAATGGGGAACAATCTCAAATACCCCAGTGATTCCTGGCTGAGTCTGCACATTTCTCAAAATAATCATTCGACAGCAAACTGAAATCATGAAGCCCGATAATTGCTTCTGGATCTAGAATAAGTTCAGATTTCCAACAAGTCAAATGTACCATTCCAAATCAGAGAATCATGGTACAATGTCATAGAAGGTGGTCATTCAGCTCTGTGGAAGGCTACCCAATTGATCCATTCCCCTATATTAAATTAACAAGCACACAGATTACATCTTTTGCAAGCTCTTAATGCTTAACACTAAAGCAATATTTGGAATGTGAAATACTGAGCGGTTTAGAGTTTGTCCTTCAGCATTGAAAATTCTGGCCAAGAATTTAGCTTGGAAAAACTGACAAAAGAAAATCACTTAACTGCTTTGTCTGGGTGACAAAAATCATCATTTCTGGCAATCTCAATGCAGCTAGAATTAATGAGTCAGCAGCAAAAGTCTGGAATTCAGCAGTTTCAGCTTAAATGAAGCCATTGTCAAGGTTATGAGAATTAAAAGTTAGAGAATCACCATATTTTGTAAAATGCATTGCTGAAACACCCAACGCTACTGATAGTGACTGATTCCAAATAATAGACTACACAACATACAATTTATCACTATGTAAAATCATCAAGTGTGAAGGGAAAAAACAATAAGGACGGCTTAGAAAATAACACAGCAAACCTCTTAAGGGGAGTCATTTTCACTTTGTTTGTTAACTTGCGAAGCAGCAACAGTTAGTGTTCACTCTCATTTAGTTTCCACTGTGCAGTTAACTTATTATTTGAATGCTATGGTTTTCCACAAATAAAAAGGAGTACAATGTACTATCTTTCAGTTTATGAAACAGCAGCAAAACCCAAAGCAAAACGTGCAAGGCTTAGTTTGCACTTATTATCTATAATATATACACGAGCAGAATTGCAAAATTAAAAAGTGGAGGTACCCTAGAACGATTCAAGAGACAGAACTATAGCAGTAATGTTGTCAATACAACAACTAGCCACTTTGGTCATATGCTATCAAGGCAAGCAAACATTAACAAACTGTCAGTCTCAGTTCACAGCTAAAATAAAATTGATCCTGAAGGAAATAAACAGGAATTGCTAAAATGGGTGGGGTCTCAAATACAGTGACAGTCCCCACCAATTAACTTAACCATCTTCAACATTTCATTGTAATCATGCTTCTGTTCGCATTTGAAAAATAATTCTTTTCAAAACACGTTCTGCGCTTTCATGCATGGCTCTGAATTTTACTGCTGATTATTTATATTGTCTGCAGAAATATGGTTAACTTATTTTTGGTTAGTTTGTTGATATTCAGTAGGAAGGCAAACCACAGTCAGATGACAAAGTTTTTCTGCCCTTCTCCAGCACATTGAATTCCAAGGTGACTATACATAAGCAAGTTTTCAATTTTCTACAGGTACCTTTGCTTTGCATCTCAGAGATACCATCATCATTCGAATACACAACAGGCCGAATTAAAGCAATAGTTACTCAGTAAACTAATTATATTGGAATAGCACTTACATAAGGATGACTGAAAGGTAAGATGGGGGGGTGCAAAGTGACTGAACAGCGCAGCAATAGCACGTCATTCTTTTGCAAATGTGTTCTCATTAAAATGTGACTAGAACAACAATTATGACCCCAGGTGTTGTACATAACATCTAGCTTTGGAGTGTGAAGTGATTACTTCATTATGTGCATGAGTTATTGATGTGTTAGCATGTGATTATCGTAATGTCATGTCAGAAGCAAGCAACAGTTCACAGAGATAATCAGGTTCCTTAATAGCGTTATCAGGTTTAGTTTTCATATCGATTTCAAGACCCTTCGTTTAATTTTCTAAAACTTGTTCAGAAGCTCAGTGTATCACATTAACAGATAACCACATTTTATTACTGTGCATGCAATCATGTATTATAATAACGTAATATTGCTCAATAATATTTGCTTCTGATAAAAGGCCTCTGGAGACTAAATCGTAATGACTGTAGACCAATATTTCAACAGTAAAACAGAAGTTGTGTCATCAATTCATAAAATAAGTCAAACAAAATAATGAAGATACATACCGCCTGGGATGAAATGGAGCTAGGTAAATTGAAAAAAATGTCACAAGAGCAAAATAATGTAGATTCTGGAAATCTGCACTGAAAAATTTACAAGAAAAGTCACATAAATGAAATATTAATATTTGTTGAGAGAGAAGAAATGATCCAATTTGTTGAACATCTCCAAGGTCTGGTTTTTAAGAAGTAAAACTCCTCCAGCTTTTTTCCATGGTCCGTTTGAGTTGGATGATGTCTACTGAAGTCTCAATAAAGGGAAAACCATTTAAACTATTATTTCATATTAACAACCGCTAGCCATAACTCTGTTTACGCTCACGATCCCAGTTATAATCATTAAAAGCATTCCTGTTCATCACCTGCTACAGCTATGACAGCCAATCCAGAGAAAATCTGCGCAAATTCCCATTGCTGGGCTTAAGGGGATTAAAAAAAAAGTACCTACCAGCGAGGCAACGAAAGTAAACATGACCCTATCCAACCACCAAGATTCAAACAGGAGAAATTCAACAGATATTGCAAAATAGGCTTCACATTATAGATGTGGCACGGGTGGGGAGAGAATAAATGATAAAAGGAGAAGAAGACGTGTGATGAGTAGAGTAGCAATGAACCAGGTGGTGAGGGAAGCAATAGGCATTTTACTCTAATATCTTTGTCAGTGCAACATGATGTCAGTAAGAAGAAAGGAGTTTGCAAATTGGACAATTTCAAAAGAAAACAAAATTGAATGTGGCAGAACGCAAACATCTACCCTGTCATGGTGAGAAGTGATTAAGTCTTCAATTCTTACCAGCTTCATTTTCATTGTACTGGGCATACAGTGTAGATACAACAGGTTCCAAGTCTTCTTTAGCAGTTTTGTTTGATGGGCAAGTTAGGTGAACCAGATCTATTTGAAACAGAACATAAAGTAATATAGTACTGATGTGAAACAAAATTGCACAGCTGAACAAGCAATTCAAATGCTCCCAAAACAAAAAACTTTGTATTGTAAAAATCAGGGAATATTTTGTAGTGCAGCCTTTTCTCATCTAACAATAAGCTGATGCAATAAACTTAGAATTTCACTTATTTTACATTAGAGGATAAAAGCCACTCTTCTTTTGTAATATAGCCCATTTGTACAGGTTTAAACATTTTGCACTTGGAAATAAGATGACTTATTGAGCTTCACGTTTATCACCACACAGTACTCTACTTGACATGGGTGTCGACTAACTACAGGGAAGCTTGTGCAAACTTAGCCATTTAAGATGATCTTGGTACAGGCGACCTTATTTGAGTTTGAGAGATTTATGAATAGGATTTCTAGGGATGCAATCTCAAACACCAATATTTATTGATGAAAATGAACATTGTAAATTTAGGAACATATATGGTTGACATTGCAATCAAAAACAAGTTATGTTTTGAGGGTAGGTATATGATCATCCTGATGTTTTGAGCACAGACTACAATTTATGTCCACGTGCTTGTTTTTCAAACAACTAAATCACAGGTGGATATGCAACTGGATTCTTTGGCACTTTGCATTATTTAGAGTAATGATGCATGCTGCTTTGTACATTTGAATTGTCAAGAGGTGTCAAAAAGATTATATAATATTTATTACAACGAGATGCTGCTTTCCTAAAAATAACAAGGTGCTAAGCAAAGAAATGAACTTTTAGCACTCCAAAACTATACAGACTACATGCCAAGAAGCTTGGCATATTGTTCAAGTACATAGGACAGGCTGTTACAATTTAAAAAAAATGCATATCTTTTGCTGATAACACAGTGTGGAGGTGGAGGAACACAGCAGGCCAGGCAGCATCAAAGGAGCAGGAAAGTTGACGTTTCGGGTTGGGACCCTTCTTTTGCTGCCCCCACTAAGGACTGACTAAAGATCCAGAACGTCTAAGACTTAATTGTTGGGGAGCCAAGTAGGCTACATTCATTACACTTTTTCCAAAAAAAAACAAAACAAATCACCAAAACCAGGTGGGATCATTGGTTTGGAAAGAAAATTTGAGAGGGCTCATGCCCCAGTTGCAAACCAGGTATCTCCTATAGGCAAGTAATTGTGCATAAATGTTGGATGAGTTTATGATTAAATTATAGGAGCATTATATCTTTGTTTGGCCTCCGTCAAAAAGATGTGACACACAGAGAAATGCTCAATTAAGTTAGGTACAGAAGATTTTCTGTCACCAGTGGAATCATATTCAAATGATACTCATTCCCTTCTTGACAGGAAGAAAGGATGGGAAGCAAAAAGATTAATGGAAAAGAAACTAAGATGACAACCGTTATGGTACAAATTGTCAGGTTGAACAAAATTGAAGGCTGTTACGATCCCAAATACTAACAGCATGAGAGAGACTATATTTGCTACTTACTAGCAGGCTCAAATAGATGTTGTCATCTGACTGTGTAGCAAAGCACAAACCTAAATCACTCAGGCCAACTTCAAAGCATGCTGACAAGACATAGGACCGTAGTTTATTCAGTTAAAAGCTGAGCCAACAATTCACTTTCCCTATTTAATTTGCTCTTGCAAATGACTCATTGCTGTGCAACTTCATCTATTCAGAGCATAAGGAATCCTAAACTAGAGATTTTCTTAGAACTGCAATAATTTTCATTAGTGACTACCATCAGGAATTGTGGTTTGTATGGTCAGATATCAATCTGTAGAACTGTCTACAAGGAATCTTGTTCAACTCTTTATACAGCATCGAACATATATAAAGTGTAGTTTTTTTGCCCCACCATAATTATTCTCCTATTATTCTATATAACGATTCACAGGTATTTGTTTGCAGACCCACTCCTTCAAACATTTTTGGAGATGGTACTTTTCCCAAGAAGAGTCTAAATAATAAGGTACTGTATAAAAGACATTTGTTTTATTGAAAATAATCGAGTATGATTTAATAGTTCAGAAAGAAGAATTATATGAGCAACAACAGGGTTCATCCTTCATATTCCATTCACTTAACAAACACCTGCACATTAAATACTCCCTGAAGCGAAACAAACGATGGCCATAGTACAAAACATCCCCATCAACACTGACAGCATAAGGCCGAAGGATTCTTTCATGGGGATGGGTGATGAGAATCTAATTTTCTTTATTGCAAAATACCCAGTACCACATTACAAACTTTACACAATTGAACAATAAATCAAAAATAACCACTATATTTTATGGTACTTCATACTGTCTTTACATTCTGCCCTCTGCTGTAGTCTGCCACATCAGTTTCTATTATCCACATGTTTTAGTCACTCAGGTATGACTGAATTAGTAACAGCAGCTGAAGCCATTTGTCATGTAATGCTCTCCTAGCAGGAAGAGCAATGATTTCAGTTCATGATTCCATCATTTGAGTCACATTTTCAGGGCAAGTGAAAGACTTCAGTTCCAGTCAGCTGGCAACTCTGATTACAGGTATGTCATTTTCACAACACATGATCGGGGGCTTGAAGAATAAATGAGTTAATCTTCAACAGTTATTGACCATGGTAAATCACTCAGTTAAAAATCAATTTAAAAATGAAAATAATGTAGAAACAGGATTAGATATTGATTTCAAAGCAAAATTGTTGTTAGTTCAGGTATTAAGTGCAAAATATCTCAACTTACAGGTGCCCTGTGGACAGGTATTTGAAGAGGGAGAGAGCTCAATGACTCGGATAGAAGGTTGGTCCTTTTCCATTGCAGGCACAGTCAAAATAGATATCTGTAAAGTCAATGCATAAATTTGGGGATTATTGAGCGAGTAGAAACAATATCACCAAGTCTAAATAATCAACCTTATGCCTCAAATTAAACTTTCACATTTTGGCTGTTTGTGGAATCTTACTGTATACAATTGAGCTGCTTGCTTAAAACTCACTGCAGTAATGCAAACAGCACTTTAGGATAGTGTGATTTAATATGATACCTCAGCACAAGTTGTCTTTTCTGACAAAAATTAGTCCATTATCCTGAGATCAGCAATATCGTTACCAAAGAGGAAAAGAAATCAAATCTTTGATTTGGATGCTGAAATAAAACCACCAACCTGACCTTGACCTTGTATTTCTCCAAACAACTGGATATCTAGTTAACTACAGTGGCTGTCATATTTCAGACCAAGGGAAGATTCATCATGAATATTTTTAATCCCATAGCTCACATTTTTCATCTCCACAAGAAAAAGTCAGTGGGTTACAAGTTTGGATATTTGATTTTTCTTGCCTCCATAGAAAAGTTGGTAGAATTGTCAATATGTGAAAGTTTATTTCATATAAAGAAAAAAAAACGAATGGGTGAGCCAACTTGCAGAGAGGTTAGGATTTTAGGAGCTTAGCTACGAATATAAATTCGCTTGCGTTACAAATGGAAAAGCTTAAGTGACTTCTACATCATGTTTTAAAATATGGACAAGTCTGCTTCTAGTCAGAATGGTGTCAGCTCCCAGAGCACTAGCAATCTGCTGCTTATCTTGGAATGTGGCCATATGCAACAGCGCTGTAGCCAGGTCCTGACCTGGCTCAATGATATCATAGGACTCCGAAGTGAATTACTGAGGCACTCACCTGCTTCCGGTAAGTGTATTTGCCAAAGTGAGCTTCTGTGTTAAATTAGGACTGAAGGGGTTTTGGTGCGGTAATGACAACTTCTACTGTTTAAACACCCATCACAGTCTCACTTAGCTCATTGCATCAAAATCTAAGTATTTGATTCTTTTCAAAAAGGGACACTGGATGCACAAAAGGGGCACAGGCAGAGACAACTAGATTTGATAGTTACAGCTCTGGATTATGTTATCATATGGTCTAAATATTAGATAATAGGTACACACATGAACACACATTCTTGGACCTAAAGAAGTGAACACCATGGCAGTACCTAATGGAACATCTAACAAACTGTCAACTTTTGAGCTTCAATTCAACATTACTAACACTGCTATGACAGCCATTCATTTGCTAAATACCAGATAGAAACATTACAATCTCATGTAGGAAAGGAAGGAGGTCAGAAATCATATGACACCAGGTTAAGAGTCAAAAGGTTTAATTTGAAAACACAAGCTTTCAGAGCTTCACTCCTTCTTCAACTTATTGAGAGGTAATATCCGACACAGAATTTATAAGTAAAAGATTGAAGGATCACACCACTGACGAGGATGCATTAAACAAACCTAAGATGCTGTTAAATCTTTAATCAGTTAGAAGATTTTAATTGATTAATATGTATATCACACTCCGCTGAAGGAGCGAAGCTCCTAAATCTTGTGTTTTCAAATAAACCTCTTGGGCTATAACCTGGTGTCGGGTGATTTCTGACCTTGTCCACCCAGTCCAACGCTGGCACTTCTACATCAGGGAAAACACTTTTCCTCACCATTCTGTATCCCAGTACAATGATATCCAGCTGGATGTTATGCTTGTGTAAAAGATTTAGTTTTGATTATATTGTGCAATTAATATTGTACTGCACGATTTCCTCACCGGATTTTGCAATCAAGGCTGCAAAACACAGAGGAGGAAGGCTATTTAATGCAACTGGATTCACTTATTCAGAAAGATCATGCAGCCAAACTAACCAAAAATTAAAATTAAAACAACAAGAAATAGAAATTGCTGAAGAAACTCAGTAGATATGGCAGCACCTGTGGAGAGAGAAACTGAGTTAACGTTTCAAGCCCAATGACTCTTCTTTGGAACAGTATTACCAACTGTCAACTTGATAAAAATCTGCCTAGCTTTCTGACTAACTTCATGTAACGTTCTATTCAAAAGCCCAGTTATCAATGTTATACGTACATTTTATATAAACTTAAGAAATGAAAGAGAAGGTATCAGTAAGAATTATCACCTGCTCAGAAGTGGATTTCAGGATAGAAGAATTTGTTATAAGAACGGCTCTTGAAATATACCTTACAAGGAGAGAAATAATAATTAAATAGCAATGTGGAATATGGAACTATGGAGTAATATAAGTGACGACAACAGATCTCCAGAATTTAACAATGTTCAAAGTATTACCGTAATCCAGGATATCAATACTTAGACTTTTTAAGCAACGCCACTTGAGAATTAAAAACCTAGTTAACAAGCATAGGAATTTTTCAAGGATCTAATGAGTATTTAGTTTTTTCAGCAGACATGCAAATGCTGAACATTCAATAATTTTTTTGACCATACAATACAGAATTCTTTACAGCAAATAAAAATAACAGACTGTCAACAATTGCACGGAAAAAACACAAATCACAGAGAAGGATACAATAGCTCTGAAAGTGTGTATCATGCTCAAGGGGTTTGCACAACATTCAACTACAAAAGAGTAAAGTTTATGGACATGAGATCCTGAGTCTTTCCAACAATAATTTTCCACATGCTTCCAGGCCAAAATGCATTTTGATGCACATTTTTCTCTAGTATCTATTAGTGCATTACAATTTTCCAAGGTTGGATTTTACTATTGTATCTTTCAACACTATCATTATACCTTGTAAACCTGGTCATCTATTTTCACAACTTAGATAGGTACAAGATAGTGCAGTGCTGGGGAAAGAAAGGAGTGGTGTGTAAAGTTAATGAAAATGTATTCTGTTGCTGAAGGTTTTTCTCTTTCTTTCATCAGGACAAATGCAAGACAATGCCAAATTTCAAATAACCACAATAATTTGTACCACAAAAGGCTGCTGATTGGTTGGAAAGTCAGCTCTGATTAGCAAGACAATGCCATGAGAGAAGTAACATGCAACCATAAGCATTATAACTAAAATTTATTTCAACACACCATCATAGGTTTCTAATTACAGTTTAAATTAGACATTTAATAACCTTATAACATGGCTGTCTGAAATTATTTGATGCAACAGTTCTCAATGTAGATAAGTTTTACCTGTATTGTACATTTTTAGTATGTTCCTCAGTTAAGTAGCTGTTATTCACAATAAAATATCGACAGCTTATGCGATGGCCATTACTGTCAATGACCGCTTTACACCTATGATGTATGATGAGAAAAAGGTTAAAATTAGTTCATAATACATACACAAAAAAATGTAGCAAGCAAATTTCCTGCGAAAGTAAATGAAAATCAAACAAACAATGTAAAAACATACATTAAATAGTTAACTTACAATTTTAGTGAAAAACTGTACTGAAATTGTTGATAGTCTAACTAAAATTGTGTAGATGTTACTGATATGGCAGTGGTTGAAAACACTGATGAACTTGTGCTCTAAAATTCCAAACAACTAAGAACTACCTTGAGGTATAATGTGCATCTTACAAAAGAATTAGTCCATAGTAGGAGACAAAATTAATTCAAGAGCTGGGATAAGAAGTGCACATAATTAAATGGTGTCCAGATCTCTGAAGTTCACAAACGCACACTAGTTTTTTTTAAAAAACGATAAATTCAGAGTCATTTCAAAAGATTTTCCAAAACCCATTTTGTGTAGTGGGAGCGTAAGAGCCACAGCACAACCCATCAAGATCAAGGTTTCCAACTTGGAGAGAAGTCTAAACTGTCAATGTAGCTCAGAAGAAATTATCTTCACAATTTTCAGCTCTTACAAAATCCCAGCATTAAGTCTCACCATGGGTGTGACTTTCTCCTCTTTGGAGGTGGTGGTAGTGGTGGGGAGGACAAATAATTGATCAGATTGATCGGAGGGAGATACTTTACCTTTCCTGCTACCTTTGCAATTAACTCCTATAAAATGCACGGAGGACCTTCTCGACCTTCATCAAAGGAGGCCCTTAAATGGTCAATTAACAGCCACTATGAACTACACTCAATTATATGTACTCCTGGGAGGTGAGAAAAGTGGCTACTTTACCAACAGGAAAACTCTGCACTCTGCCTGCCCGGTTTGTGGAGCCTTCATGTGCCCCAATCTGGGGGCAATTGGAGATAGGATGGGATCAGGGATGGCTGCTGAAAACCTAGCGTGAAGTTTGTTGAACACTTCAGACCCTAATTTGCAGTTGATCTGACAAGATACCCTGCTGGTAAGATTTAGGGGTTAATCGCCCCATGTTTTTTTTTCTTTCAATCATGGGATGTGGGCATCAATAGCTAGACCAGCATTCATCAAATCTCACATGGGATTTTATGAAAACTAACAGTAGTCACCATTGAGCCAGCTCTCTTAATCCAGATTTTATTGAGTTCAAATTTCACCATCTACCCAGAATATTGGCCTGTGCTTCTGGATTCTAGTCCAGTGGCATAACCACTATACCACCACCTGGTGCACACAGAGAATATTCTATCTAAGCATGACCTCTTGATATTAAAATGATGGAAGCAGAAAATGGATATAGCACAGGAGGAGGTCTGTTAACCTATCATGACCACGATGGCTCTCTGGAAAAGCAAATTCAACTAGTTGCACTCCCTTACCGTTTTCCTGTAACGTTGCAAAATGTCACTTCATATAATTATCCAACTCCCAAACGAATACAATGATTAAATCTGCCGCTTAACAATACAGTCTAACAATGTTATTTCCCCACATCATTTCTGGTTCATTTGACATTCACATTGAATTGATGTCCTTGGGTTCTTGACTCAGTGGAAACACTAGCTTGCTGACTACTTCATCTAGACTTACGCTGAATACAAATTAAATCTCATAACCTGCTCTTCTCTAAAGAGAATGGCCCCAGCTTCTCCAATTCATCCACATAACAGAAGCTCCTTATCCCTAGAACCATTCTTATAAAATCCCTCTCCAATGCCTTCATATTTATTGAGTGCCAAATAATGCTACAAACTCATCATGGGGCAAGAAAATCCTGCTGTTCACAAAAAAGAAGATACTATTGTAACACCAGAAGAAATTGTCATCAAACAAATATGGAGCATTTTAGCTCTATGAGCTTTATAAATAGCTTGTTGAAAACACCTGAAATTACCTATATATTATTTCAGAATAGCAACATTCCCTATAAATAGGAATTAGTCTCCACAGATATTTTAAGAATTTTCAATACACACGATTTGCAAGGTAGACATGAAAATCTGTCTACAAGGAGAAGTCGCAAGGACCTCATTATGCAATTTTGATGACAGCTGATTCTTTTGCGTTTACATCTTGTTCCAGCACTGTGGATAACATGGTAAAGGATTCAAATGACACAAAACTATGGTATATTCAAATAATCACAAAGCCAAGAATACAGCGATTTGATCAATTTTAGAAGTCATTTAAGCTATTAATTTCGAGAACATAGTTTTTAAAAAAACGAATAAATCTGCAGAACAATTTGTGTGGTAAAATTGAAAGAAGAATGGAACCAAATCCAATTTTATGTAGTGGGTCAGATAAAGTATCAAGTTCTTGACAAGATAGTTGTAATCGTGCACATCCAGGTTTTTTTAAAGAAAACACAAATTCTCATTGCCCATTTTTCAATTCTCACTAATTCTTGCCTGGAATTTGCACGTTTTGCCAGTAAGTGCTTCATTCATTTTGCAAGCCTCTCCGGATTTGTTTCTACTTCAATATCATATGGAAATATGTCTACCATGATCAATTTCTCTTTCTTACAGCTGCACAACAGAGAGTTGTATGCAACTTAAATTTGGAAATTAAGTTTTAAGAAGGCACCAGGTTTCCACCATTACTTAATGTATCAAAATGCTTCGTTGAGATTTTTTTGCTAAATGGTTAAAATAAGCTCCCAACCTCATGGTTCACATTTCCTCAGATGTTCCATCTTAAAATAAAAGATATCTTCAAAAACTTTAGGTAAAGTCTCAATTATAAATCTAATGTGCAGAGCAAAATTATAGTTATAACTGACCAGAAAAAAAATTGTTAATACTCCATTAACAGCTTGTGGAAAACACTTGAAATTGTGTGTATGACTTTATTTGAGAAGAGTCAACAATCTTGATGAATAGGAAATAATCTCCATTGATATCTTAAGAATTTTCAATGCACATGATTTGAAAGCTAGACAGGAGCAGAAACGTCAAGGACTTCATAATGCAACTTTGCTGAAAAAGTGAGCTGATTCTTTCAAGTCATTTTGTTATCCAGTGTAGGATTCACGAAATGGTCAGTTGAAGCTAATTTCTCCAGATTCTAGAAGTGCAAATATTCTTCGCACAGCTAGTTATGTTCCCAAATGAAATCTAATGGTCAATTCTGCAAGTAAGTCAAGCCCCCACAAAAATCTTATAAAATATGTGCATGAATGTCACATGCACAAGAAAATCAGATACGCATACACATTGAAAAGCAATTTCGGCTTGAAACAGATTTACAAAGTTGTAGATCATCAACTTCAACTCCATTTACCACATGTTCATTTAACTAAGTTTGGCAGCTGGAACCTCATGTGTCAAGTTCTGAAGTTGCCCTTCCAGACAGAAAAGTAATAAAAGTGCAATGTTTTTCAGATAATAAGCTTGTCCCAAAACTGTAAACAATGATATAATGAGGTATCAGGAACACAACATAAGAAAAGCAAACAAAAAAGGTCATTCAGTTCTATGCAGAAAGTTCCAATCACACAGATTAGCTTCAGGACCAAATGTGGGTCTTGCTCGTCATTCATATTTTGAATAATTGGGAAATAGTTACAGTTAAGTCCCTACACATGGTGATTTGTGCGTTTTACATTTGGTCAGATGGCTCAAGAGACATTATTTAAATTAAATTTGCAATTTTGGTTTAAAATCATGCCCTCTAGCTTTGCAGTAAAAACTTTGCCATATTAATGTAACTGACAACCTTCACAGCTTTACACCTCACATTATTTCCCTTATTTTTACTCGAGATAAAAATATTGATTGTTCCTGTCTTAGACAAGAAATGTTAGAAATTACTGATTTGGTCTAGCATCATTTTGTAGATAAAAGAGTCAGGACCTGATGCACATAGCAAGACATTTGATCTAAAAAAACAAAAAAAAAAAAAAAAAAAAAAAAAAAAAATCACACTCCATGGCTACAAAAGTCTTAGGCACTATGAATCATGCAGAATTTTGCTTGAAAAAGATTGCACAGAAGGTGTAGCTCAGAATTGAAGAGACTAAACATCATCTATGGAAAGAATGGCCTTTAAGACAAGAACACCACTTTCTCATCAAAAACCGAAAGAACTGCGGATGCTATCAATCAGGAACAAAACGTTAACTGATTTTTTTCTTCACAGATGCTGCCAGACCTGCTGAGCTTTTCCAGCAACTTCTGTTTTTGTTCACCATTTTCTCATTTCCTGCTTTTTACATTTCTTGACCCCATCCAGCTCCCTCCCAACTCAAGATGTTTGAAGGACTTACTGCTACAAAGGATCCAACAAGCCTCTGCAAACTCAAATCAGTTACAGTATGTTTAAAGGAAACAGAGGAATTAAATTACAGAAAAATGAGGAGAGGTGCAAGAACTATACAATAGTGATAATGGAATACTTTAACCATGCCAATATTGAAAGTAATAATCAAATAAAAGCGGAGAAGGGGAAGGAATCCCTTAAGTGTTCATGAGAATATTCTGGGCATTGCTGAAGCTTGTCTGACAGACCGAAGAGGATCAAAGGGAGAAAAGGCTTGGGGGGACTACCTTAACAGTGGTAATATAGTATTATGGAATCACACAGTCATACAGCATGGAAACAGATCCTATGGTTCAACTCGTCTGTGTCTACCAGACATCCCAAATCGGACCTACTCCCATTTGCCAGCATTTGGCCCATATCCCTCTAAACCCTTCCTATTCATATAGGAGATGCTTTTTAAAAGGTTATAGTTGCACCCACGCCCATACTTTCTCTGGCAGCCCGTTTCATACATTCACCACCCTCTGAAATGATACCCCTCAGGTCCCTTTTAAATCTTTCCCCTCCCACCTTAAACCTATGCCCTCTAGTTTTGGACTCCCCCCAACCTAGGAAAAAGACCTCGTCTCCTCACCCTATCCATGACACTCATGATTTTATAAATCTCTATAAAGGTCACCCCTCAGCCTCTGACACTCCAGGGGTTAAAAAAAAGAGGCCCAGCCTATTCAGCCTCTCCCAATAGCTCAAACTCTCCTTGTAAACCTTTTCTGCACCCTTGTTTAACAACATCCTTCCTATACCAGGGCACCCAAAATTTTATGCAGTATTCTAAAAGTATCCTCATCAATGTCCTGTACAGCTGCAACATGACTATCCAATTCCTATACTCAATGTCTGACCAATGAAGGCAAGTGTGCCAAATAGCTTCTTCACCCAGTCTACCTGCAACTCCACTTTCAACTAATTATGCACCTGTGCCCCCAGGTCTCTTTGTTCGGCAACTCTCCCCAGGGCCGAGTATTGAAAAATTTAAGTCAATTCTCTAAGTGGACAAGGACCAATAGAAAATAAAAATGGTTACATCAAAGAAAGTTACTTGAAATATACCCACCACAGGCAAACTGGAATCAAAGACCAACAGGCATAAACAAAATATTGCAGCGTGTGGTCGTAAAATGAAGATGGCTCACGTACATTCCTTCAAATAGAAAAGGGAGGGCAACCAAAGTGAAGGTACTCTCCATGACAAAAGGAGAAAATGACAGATGTCAGTTTGATAACACAAGAAAGAATTGGACTATACATAAAAAGGAGAGGGAGAAATGAAAAAGTAGTAAAGGACAAAGATGCAATGAATATATTAATGAACGTAAACTAATATAAAGGGAATCCAAAGATTTGCTAACAGTAAAAGGGCTGCTTGGAGGACAGTGAGACCAGTTAGTGTCCAAAATGGAGATCAATTAGTGGAGCCAGAAAAAGTTACGATATTAAATTGTGTATTCTGCAAGCCACTGATCAAGGAAGAGGACTTAAGGAATTAAAAACAGCAAAACACTGGAAAAAATTCAGGTTAGTGTACGTCCACATGGAGAGTTTAAGTTTCGGGATTTGTGACCTTTCATCAGAACCAGGAAGGGCTATAGGTACACTATATTTTTGAACAAGGGTGACTGGGACAAGGAAAAGGAAGGCTTGTGTTAGGATGGAAGATAAGAGACTGAATGACAGAAACGTTAGTCTTAAAAAGGTCCAAAGCAAATGGGGATGGAGCAAGGAAAAGAAAAGTTCAACACTATTATAAAAGTAATAAAAATTTTATGAAAATAGTGAGATGTGTAAAAGTCACCACAATTTGGTGCCATTTTATTTACAGAAGGTATGAAAAGAAATAATTAGAACAAAGTTAAGACAAAGTTTGGCTTTTGTTTCCTCCATGGCAATCTGGGTTTATGGACTGGCTATGGAACACTGTTGCCAAAGCCGCCCGAGGGCACCAAAGTAAGGATTTGTTGAACGGATCCACCACACTGCCACCATCAAGCCACGGCATTGTCAAAGCGAGGAGGGACAGACCGGACCCACCAAGTCATTGACACTAAAGCTGTCGCCACCTGAAGCCACCCCATTGCCGCCATAGCTACAATGAATGAACCAGAACCATCATGCCGCTATTGAAACTGCCACACTGCCAGGAGGAACAGACCAGACCCACCAACGATGAAGCCTTCGATAAAGCCATGGCCATTATGGACAAGGGAACAGACATCCGGATCCAACATGCTGCCGCAGCAGCCCCTCCCAACTGCCTATCTCCACTGCAGTCACAGAAAAGGTGAATTTTGATACAAAAGAGCAAAATGAAACAACAAAACAACAGAGAAAAAAAAAAGAACGAACAAAGAAGAATGCAGCCAG
This sequence comes from Rhincodon typus, assembly GCF_021869965.1. NCBI lineage: Eukaryota > Metazoa > Chordata > Chondrichthyes > Orectolobiformes > Rhincodontidae > Rhincodon > Rhincodon typus. Next base: position 48,090,926 of record NC_063345.1, read on the forward strand.
CCAGGTGAGCTGCAGCATACAGGCATGGAACCTGAACACTTCCTACCCTGCTGCTGCTGGCATCTTTAATCCAGTGCAGTGGGCCAAGGATATGCCAACGTGAGAGCAAAGAGGAGAATTAAAATGACAAGCCACTAGAAGCTTTGGGTTATGCTTGAGACAGAATAGAAGTGTTCTGCAAAGTGTACACCCAATATAGGAGAGACTGCAATTTGAGCATCAAATACAGTAGATTAATGAAATGCACATAAAATGTTAGTTTACCTGGAACTAGTGTTTGGGCTCTTAGACAATCAAGACAGAGGGAGTAAAAGGGCAGCGTTAGATCTCCTGTATTTGTGTGGAAAAGGTGCCATGGGAAAGGGTCAGGGTGTTCGAGTGATGGAGGAGTGGGTTAGGGTATCAAAGAGGGAAGAGTCTTCAAAATGCTGAAAGAGAAGTTGTGTTTGGTGGTGGTGATGTAGTGTAATGTAAAGTCACCATTTTTTTTTTTTTTTTTTTTAAAGACCCTTTGTCTTAAGAGCCAAATACATTGGTGTGTGTCTGGAGCCACAAGTAGGTCAGACCAAATAGGAATGGCAGATTTTGTTCCCCAAAGGACGGGAGTGAACCAGTAGGGTTTTTATAATAACTCAATGATTTTAAGATCATTATTAACAGACTAAAATTTCATACCTGATTCATGAAGTAAATTTGACCTGATAACTTCAGAGCAAGAGTCCATTAAAATTACAATTTGGGCTATCACCTTACGGAACTTCAAAGATATTATGAAATGTGATATCATGAAATGTGATATCTGTTTATAGGTGGCTGATAACACTGAGCCAAAAGAAATAAGAAAAAACCCACAACTGCCCCAAACAAATAAGTAATGGCTTGTTTACTCAACCAAAGTTGAAATGTGGATTAAATCAAGAGTAGCTCAAGAGAGACGACAGATTTATCCATGGTTTTTAACTCTCAATGATTTTTCAAGTGGTTGGTCTCAGTGTGCTGGAGTGATCAACTGCAAAAGGCTCGTGTTCTTCTGACCTGGAGAGTCTTACAAAGCAATTAGGAAGGCAAATGGATGGAACCAGGAAAGCAAATAGCATGTCACCCATTTATTACAAAAGGTTTAGAGTATAGGAGAATGCAATGTCACTTTAATTATACAGGGTTTTGCTGAGCATACAACTACAAATACTGTTTTGATATCTGTATCTAAGGAAGGAAGTATCTACCTTGGGAGGAGTGCAACAAACTTTTATTAGATTAATTCTTGGGAGGAGAAGATTGCCTATTTCTACTTTTAAGAGTAGAATCAGCCTGCACTTTTTGGATTTAAGAAGCATGAAAGATGATCTCATTGAAAAGTAAAGGATTCTGAATGTTGATACAGAGAAGTTGCACTCCCAGGCTGGAACCAGAGGGGTCAAATTAAATATAACAGTTGGTCATTTAGGATTGAGACGAGGGAAGTATCTTAATTTAAAAGAGGTCAAATCTTTGAAATTGCTTATCCCAGAAGGCTCTGGATCGGTCCTTGTGTATATTGAAGACTGATGTCAAGAGATTTTTGGTCACCTCGATAACAGAGGTACAGAAATCAGGCAAATGTGCAGTGAGGTCAAGGCTCATTTTTCTCATCAGTGTAGGGGCTCAAAAAGGGAGTTTACAACTGCCCCTACAGCCCATCTTCTCACAGCAGGAGAAGGAAAATGGAGTACAGAGAATATAAGAATTTAGACCTATTCTGAGGTTATCACAAAATTTAGTTCCGAAGATTAATAATTTAAGTTATTCGGATAAGTGAACAGCACAAACTTGTAGACTGTGTATATTTGATTTTCTCTACTTTTCATTTTTACTTTAAAGTAGAGATTGCTTATTCACAGAAATCTTCAGCCCTTTCTTTGTGCAATGGTTTTGTCAGTTTCTGATTCTTAGAATTTCCTCTGTATTAATTACAGGAACCTTTGGTTACAAAGGTTGCCATTTAAACTTTTGAAACATAGCATTCAGGCATTTTAAAATTAATTTAAACTTAAATTAATCTGAATTAGGCATCACCTGTTAATTTTGAATAGAATCTTATCCTTCATGAATGATAAATTTCAGGTTCAATGACTCGACAGAGATCATGAAATTACGTCAGACTACTTGATTCTCTTCCAAAAACTACGAAGATTCCACAAACTTAGTAATTTTGTCTCATCTTTTATACTCTACAGATGTTCAAATGATCTAAGGAAACTTGATCAAGGGTATTTTGTCGAGCGACTAGCAGATTAGATTCAAGTGTGCCTTGGATATCAGAACAATGGCACACGTGTGAACAATGAAAGTCACTTCCCCTACTTTCAAAGTTTCTCTTTTTATTGCTTTGCTGTTTGTGGGTCTTAAAGCAAACTGGCTATTTGTAGGAAGGGAAACAGGGATAATTTATCATTTTATCTATAGACACTAAACATTAAATTTGCAATTGTTCAGGTTATAATTATACATAGGTCAGCTCCAGTAGAGTTCAACTTCCTCTTCCTCCTTACTACATCCACAATATATCTGAATGCCACAATCAGCAGCCTTACCAGTGTACAAAGTTCTTGCGAAGATTTGTAGCTCGGGTTGTGGATGAGGTTGCTGGCTTGTTCACTGAGCTGGCTGGTTATCCTACAGATGTTTCATTACCATGCTAGGTAACATCATCAGTGTGGCCTCCGATGAAGCAATGTTGTTCCACTCCACTTGGAATTTATATGATCTGGTCTGTTAAGTTGGGTTGTGTCATTTGCGGGTTTATTTTGCATGGGTTTGTATACGAGGTCTAATTCCAAATGTTTGTTGATTGCATTACAGGTTGAAAACCAGACCTCTAGGAATAGTCTTCTGTCTTGGAATCATTCTATGGTATCAGTGGATGATTCTTACCACTGACCAACTGATCATCACAGAAGAAGGACTACTAACAATGTAGTCAGTGGGTGTAGTTTTCTATTCATCCTAATTTTTAAAATCACATATTACTGTCAGTTTCAAAGCCAAACAGCTATAAATCAGAGTTAAAGAATGAAGGGATAAAATCAGAAGTCAATTAGATGACAAATTATGAATGACTAAATAATCAAACCTGAAATGATCAGTCATGGAAACCTATTACTAACGTAATTCAAAATGGGGAATTAGTTTAAATGCTTCTTTCTTCTGTCACTTTCATCAGTGAATGAAGTTTCTAGTGTCCAAAGGAGTTTGTAATTGTCATGATTCTGAGGTGGTTTTTCATCTCAGGTGAGATAGTGGGAAGTGTCTGCAACATACTACATCAGACATCAAATCTCCAAGACAGACTAACTGGGCCAATGGGTCATTCCTTGTTTGCAAGCTGCGCCTCTGATAATGTATGATGTATTACATGAAATAAGAGCTGTGTTTTAAAATTGTGATTAAAAAAAACATTGTTCAAACCAGCTTTTTGCCTTGCTGTATTGGTGACAACTACTCAGCAGTATATTTCAAGGTCCACATCCCAAGTTAAAAGCAGGGATAGTAAATGTTTAAACTCTTCACATTCAAACCAGAATGTCTGGTATGTGACCATCTTTCAATGCATTCCACTTTTTAATCACCAAGTATTCCGACTTAGTTTCAAATCTGTTTGGGAACAGTACTTTACATCTGCAGACATCCCTTAGTTGTGTGAATATTTTTTCTAAAGTATTTCTGAGGTTAACAGCTGACGGGCCTGTATTATTTCATATCTTAATCAAATGAAACTAACAGAACAGAACGATTCATTTGATGTAACCACCCTGCACGGTCTGCTTCAATCCTTCCCTTATGAAACTCGAGGGCTGTAATTACTCATCTCAAAATGGGATATACAGCTGCACAATCCTAGCTGAGTTTTGCCACTGTGGATAAAAGGGTTTATCAAATGTGAAGAGCGACCTAGTTTGCTACAATGAACTTTCTAAAAATTCATCAAAGTCTTTTCCTCTTTGGAATGACATGCATTATCAACAGCGATTAATCTGGTGAATCTTTTGGTGAACTCAATTTATAAAATGCAACAACACAGAGCCTTTTTGTCTTCAGATGAAAATCAATTAGTGTAGGTAAGGCCACAAGGAAAAACTAACATCACTCATCACTAGCCCCTGGCAGCTCAAATGATTTGTCTTCCAAGCTTGGGTGATCAGGAGCTGTTGTAATATCTCAGGAAAATTAATTTTGTTTCTATATTCTAGACCAAGTTTCCCTGTTTGCTGGACCTTTACACAAATAACTTTTAATCAAGGCTGATCTGTGATTAATACTTTAGATGATCCCAGAAGAAGGCTCCTTTTTCATGAGCCCTTATACAGTCTTCCCCCAATATGCTGTGAGAAAGGCAGGTCATTGCCTTTGTCCTTACCTCGATGTTTCTCTGTCGACCACCAAGCATTTCACTGTATGTCGCAAACAGTATGTTCCGCCAAAGACTGCAGACATCCTGTAGACAAAGTACATATTGTAATATTCTTTACAACTATGAATTCACATTATCTCTACATCTTACATTTAAAATTGGAGAAAACACACAAAACTGCAATAACTCAGGTTGAAGTCTTTGTTTTTCAGTTCATGATTAACTGTATCCCAGATTTAAAATAGATAAGTAGTCAGCCATTGAAATGTTCTCAAGATATTAATTTACTTACAGCATAAGAACACAGTAACTTTGAATTCCATATCTGTCCTCAGCAATTTTAGATCCAATACATACGCTTCCCATTCTGCACTCTTGATGAAAGCTTGATGGAAACTATACTTAACCCATGCAGATAAACCATTCCATAAGCACACCTGAAAGTGACTAATGCAAAGCTCCGACACCAAATGACAAACCAAGTTAATAAACAGGGAAACTAAATTAAGTGGCGCAGTTTCGAAAGATACAACTCTGCATTAGAGTTCATTAGACCTTATAGGTTTTACTCTGCCTGATCCAATAACAAATCATGCCAGAAAGATTGCTAATATTTCATTTTAGATTTAATATTTGCAGGCCTTGCAGGCTCACAAATGCAAATACACACTGCAAGCCAACACAACCTGTAGCAGGCAAATTTTGCTGGTTTGCAACACTCCAGATTCAAGAGATTTTTCATGAAATGCTTTGCTCTGAAATTCAATGCAGCATTCATGTGAAATTGGAGTTCATCCACCTGCTCATTATACAAGGTTAGACTCTTTCACAGAAGTTTACATTGATCAGTGACAATTCTGGTTTTCTCAAACGGTATGAGCAATAGCTACTCCTTCTTAAACTACAAAATAAAGATATTACTTTACAGATGTTGCATACTTACATCATCAGAAACCAACACTTGCACCACACAAGCACCGGCCAATAACAGCTTGAATAAGAAGGAGCCCAAATACGAAAGCATTACCAACATGTATTGAAAGCAGTTTCAGATTTAATACTTTGAGAATTTGAATTTTGAAGATTGCGGATATCTGGATTAGGTCTGAAAAAAAAAGTCACTGAAAAACCTATCCAAACCATTGCTTGAAAGGAGGCTTCTCAGAAATTTACATGATTTTAGATAACTGTCTGAATACAGTTCAGGGGAAACATTTGACTGTTAAAATACAGGGTTTTACTTGAACATTGTCTGCAAGCACGGAGTTTGATTTGAAATGTTTACTTGTGGAAATGTTTACTTTACCTGCTACAGAACAAGATATTCAGCCTGTATCTCCTGTTTGAAACACTTGGGCTGTGACATCAGGGTGAGACCTGATTCAATCACTCTTCCAGAAGAACAAAACAAAAAATTCTCAATATTATATTTCCTGAGCAAGCCTTACAAGACTCCAGAAACAACTGCGCATGTTTAGTCATTTGACCACATGTACGAGGACACAAGGTCGAAAGATTTTGGAACATTCTACACCTTTTCTTTTATGATTTGTATCCAAGGATAACAACCAATATCCGAACATGTTTTACTTTTTAAAATAAGAGAAATTCTAAAGAAAGAGAAATATCTAACAGGGAGAGAGCACACGAAGGAGAGAGAAAGAAAGAGAGAGGCAGGCACATAGGGGTTCAGTGCATAGTTCTTTGAAAGCTGCGTCACAGGTAGATAGGGTGGTTAAGAAGGCATTTAGCGTGCTTGCCTTCATTGCTCAGACCACTGATTTTAGGAGTTGGGACATCATGTTGAAGTTGTACAACATGCTGGTGAGGCCACTTTTGGAGTATCGGGTATAGTTCCAATCGCCCTGCTATAGGAAGGATACTATTAAATCGGACAGGGCTCAAAAGATTTACCAGGTTGTTGCCAGGACTGGAGGCTTTGAGGTATATGGAGAGGCTGGCTGGAACTTTTTTCACTGAAGCATAGGAGGTTGAGGGGCGACCTTGTACAGGTTTATAAAATCATGAGGGACATGGATAAAGGTGAATAGCAAAGGTCTTTTCCCTAGCATAGGGCAGTTCAAAACTAGGAGGCATTTTTTAAGGTGAGAGGAGGAAGATTTAAAAAGGAACCTGAGGGGCAACTTTTCCACACAAAAAGAGAGTGTTCATCTGGCATTTCATTCCACATACGAAGTGGTAGATGTAGGTACAGTTACAATACTTAAAAAGACATTTGAACAGGCACACGAATAGGAAAGACTTAGAGGGATATGGGCTAAACACAGGTCAGTGGAACTAGGTTAATTTGGAAAAAACTTGGTCAGCATGGACAAGTTGGACTGAAGTGTATGTTTCCATGCTGTATAACTCTATGATTCTACAGTGCATGGAGTTTAAGTTACTTAGAGGTGTAAACATTTATATATTCACATTACAAGTGTTGTGTTCATCAATTCTGCATAAATTATTGAATGGGCTTTACTTTATAAACACAACATTATTCTTTGATTAAGTTGGAAACCTGATCTTTTCATTCCAAGTCCAATACAAAGAAAGCATACTATTGGCCATACGAGACTTAGGTATAACATTTTTACGTTATGTCATGGCTTGTGGCGTATTGGGATGAGGGAAACCGTGCACCCTCTCATCTTGGTCGTAACAAATATCAAACTCCACCAACACCTCCAGCTGAAGGTCATCATTAATCAGAACCTTAACAGAATCAGCCACGTAAATACTGTGGCTACAAAGCAGATCACAGAAACTAGATAATTTCCAGCTAGTGACTCTCCTAAAACTCAAAAACTTACCATCTACAAGGCACAAGTTGGAGTGCAACAGAATATGCTGTAATTTTCTAAATGAGCACAGCTTCAACAACATTCAAAAAGCTTGACACCAATCTGCATTTCATCCACCACTGTAAACATTCACTCTCCCCACCAACAGTGCACCACTGCTGCAGGTTATATAATGTTCACTGAAGAAGTTTACTACTTTTTGACAGCATCTCCCAAAACTGCTACTTGAAGGGATGAAGTTAGCAGGAATACAAGAGCACCACCTCCTCAAAATTTCCTGAAGTCACATGCTTTCCGGATTTGAAAACATATCGTTTTTTTTTAAATGTCAGTGGGTCAAAGTCCTGAATGTCCTTACAGACTTCATTTGAACTTCCTATCTCGTATCATTACTTGTGGGACTATTTCACCACCAAGACAACAGTTATGACCCATCACCAACTGCTGGAGGACAGTTACAGATAAGCAATAAAAGTAATTCTTTTTTAGCAACATTCAAATCTGTTGAAAGTTTAAAAAAGGTGAATATAGAATGACCCTCTATCAAAAATCTCATTGTAGTGACATATCTATATATGCAAATTGTACAGTAGCTCAAAAATAAATTAGTCTGGCTGTGACTCGACTATTGTTTAGAAAATGGAGTATCACAGCTTATAGCGTGCAACAAATGATTGGGCTGCTGGATGAAAATCATGTGATTACAATTTTCTGTAACCTTTTCAACAAAGTGGTGTTGTATAAAGCAGCAATCTGTCTTAAGCCTTTCATCAACAAGTGTGAAGTTAATTGAAATTAATGCAGATGTTTAGAGTTTATCAAAAGCTTATGAAAGCAAATGGTTTAATATCATCTACACTGGAACACAGTCACTTCATGATAATATGGAAAATGAAACACTACACCATTATTGAAGTGAAAAGCTTCTGCGCATGGTTACCACAATTTCAAGATAATATTTAGTGTAGGTGATGAATGTTGTACCTAATTGAGTACTCAGGATTTGAATACTAAAAGTCAAATCACAGCAGGGCTGCTGCTAGTTATTATGGAAACTACACAAAGACCAGAATGTCACCTGATAACACAAGTAATAAGTTAAAAGCAATATGAATGTTAATAATCCAAAATAAAAACAGAAAAAAAGCTTTAAGTATTCTTGCTGAATTATCTGTGGAGACAGTTCACCTTTCATCAGAACCAGAAAACATTAAAGGCATAACCAGTTTTGTGCACGTTCAAAGGTGGAAAAGGGCCAGTGATGAAAGAACAAAAAGGGGTTTAAGATGGGTTGCTCAGCAAGAGGAATTAAATGATTAAAAGTGGAACAATTGGACAAGACAAAGAAAAAAAAAAATAATGGGCCAATACCGGCTATAAATAACAATAGCAGATGCAGTGCCAGAAGCGGTTGAATGAAAAACGGGGGGGGCAGAGTTTAGGACTTTAACTTATTAAACTCAATGTTGAGCCCACCATACAAGTGCCAAAACCGAGAAGATGTTCTTCAAGCTTCCATTAAGCAGTAAAGAAGGCAGAGCACAAGGAGTGAGAGTAGGGTGAAGAATTAAAATGACATGCAACTAGAAGCTGTGGACCACAATGTGGAACGCAATCTACTCCCACTGTTGAGTACATCTGGTGGGGAATGGGAAATTTCAGGGCATTTGAGAGAGAACCAACCACTTTGGAATGCTGAGAAGGGAGGGGTATCATGACTGACGTGATAGGAATAATGGAGGATGATCTATTGAATGTAGTAACGAGTAGACTAGAAGGTGCGAGAACAAAGGGAAACATTTTATGATTCTGGGAGCAAGAGGAAGGGGTGAGTGTATAGGAAACGGGACCACCAAATGGTCACCATGTAAAAGGAAATTATAGAACAGGAACTTGATGACTCAGGAGATCATTCAGTCCACAGTGCCCACACTATTTGTAGAGGTTTTCAGTTTACTTCTATTTTCCAGCTCTTGATCTGGAACCCAGTGGGGGCTGTGCTACTTCAAATGCACAAAGTATTTTTTTAAAAGCACGTTGAGATTGTCTGCTTCTCCCACACTTTTAGGTAATGATCTTCCGGTGCCCACCACCACCTGCAGGAAAAACACTCTCTACGTCCCTTTAATCAATTGGCCAATAACTTCACATCTATATCACCGGCTTGTTGACCCCCCTGCTAAAGGGAAATAGGTTCTTCCTATCCACTTCAATTTCTTGTCCTCATCTAGGATGAGCAGAGAAAAAACTGGCCCTGTCAGTCACTACTCTAAACGCAGTTTACAATCAGATTGAGCAGGCCAAGTTCATGATAATTTAAAAGACATTTGGAGATTCACCTGTGCAGGCAACGTGCATGCATGGGGTGGGAAGAAGCTTTGGACAAACCAACTATTTCTGATTTGGGACAGCTTTCAGCAAAGTCAATGCCAGATTAAGCAGTTACCCACATAGTATAATTTATTATACAGACACAGTTAACTTTTCTCTAATGGCTGATACAAATCACAAGTGAAAGATGATATAACAGTATCTTGTTATTTTGTTTACAGAAAATGACATTGGCATTAAAACATGATAATGAAATCAAATACAGTGTTTAAAATATCAATGTTGCTATCGTATTTTACCTTTAAATCAACCATGTGCATGTAATTGGAGGTTCTATTTCATACTTGCTTTTGAAATACTGGAAAACATGTTGTTTTACTGTAAAACCCTCTAGACTGCTCATCGGTACGAAGATCCAAAAAAAACGTGTTTGACCCACATCCCCAAAAGATACAGCTGCTCAATAAATAAGAAAAGAACAAAACAGTCTGGTTTTTGCTGTGGAGACAGGCAGCATACAGCTTCCACAGAAAAATGCGTATAGACAGACAGATTTTTGTTCAGTAGGAGAATCAAGGGTTATGGGAAAAGGACAGGAAATTGTACAAGAGCAGGATCTGGATCAGCCACAATCCTATTAGGTAAGCCTGTAAAATTTCCTGAAGCAATTTTTTCCCCAGACATTAGGTTTGGGTTTCATTCAGGACCTGGCTGAAGTATTGCCCCATTTCCAGAGCCAGCAGTCTTTACTTTCATTGTTAAAGTTGTGCCACAAACTGGTCCAGCTAATCTTTCTCTCTGATAGGACTTCTGTCAAGTAATTTGATGTTATTTCTGCCTCTTCATTTAATCCACTCCAATGAGGTCGTCAAACTTCAAAAGTTTAAATGAACACTGCATCCCCTGATTGTGCTTATGTACTCAGAGATGATAATCAATGCATCCCATTCTGCCACACAACACCTGCTGGACACAGCTATGATACAGAAAGGGAGTACATTGCTACAAACTGAACAACATTATGCCAAGACTTACATTTAAGTCCGTGAGTAACAGCATGGAGATCAATTGCATGAATAAGAGATAGAGAAAATCACAAAAATCACAGGTAATGTTTGTGGGAAGAACCACCGGTTGTAGTACATTTTCTATCATTTTACAATGTGATTATGGAAGTTTTAGAAAGCTTTAATTATTCAATTCAATACAAAACTGGTGCTAAATACTTCAGTTTTTTTTTCTAAAACAGCAAATCATTTATGCCCTTCCATTTCCCAGTGTCGGAGCAGCTTTCAACTTCAGCAACCATTTCCAAGAAATGGAAGCATATTGATTTTGTTTGAACAGGTTAGTTCCAGTTGCTCTAATTTCCTAAGGGCTTGGGGAAAATGCTACTCATCTGTTCAAACTTTTATTGACAATAACTAAGTTTCTATGGGCATTTGTGTACAACGACAAAACACATTTAGACCACACATGGACTATTGACAGCAACTCTGGGCTCCACGTGTTAGGAAAGATATACTGGCACTGGAAAGACTGCATTATAAACTTGCCAAAACGATTGATACCTATACTCCAAGTGTTAAATTATAAGGCGTGATTACACAAACCAGGGTTGTACTGCCTTAAATCTAGAAAGTTAGGGAATGATTTGATCGGCGTTTAAGACATTACGCGAAGACAATGCGGCAGATAGAGAATCTAGAACAAGCTGGAGGAGGCACGTAGCCCAGGAATTAGGGGGGAAGATTACAAAACATGGCATGGACCCAATCAGGTAAACAGCCTCCTCGGTGTCATGAGTGGTCAAAGCTGGAAATGTTCCTCCACTGCCAACTAATGTGGCAGATCAATTATGAACTTTAGATTTAAGATTGATAGATCTTGTTGTCCAAAAAAATTAAGGATATGGGACAAAGCTGGTTATATGGAGTTAGGTCATATGTGATCCATAATGTTAAATTAATGGTTGAACCAGATCAAGGGGTAAAATGGCATCTCTCTGTTCCTTTGTTCTTAAAATATACTTTGTTCACCTAGAATTCAGAAGTATAATCAGTTGCTGTGTGAGAACATAGGTGATCTGATCATCCCTGAGGCTACAGGACAATTTCAGGGGGAAGGCAGTCTGAAAATTGGGATTGAGCAGGGAATTTATGGCAAGAGAGAAAATTCTGTCCAGAGGTCAAAAAAAAAAACCCCAAAGAACTGCAGATGCTGGAAAATCAGAAAAAAACAAACGAAATTGCTGGAAAAACTCAGCATTTCTGACAGCATCTGTAGAGAAAAAGCAGAGTTAACACTTTGGATCCAGTGACCCTTTCAGAACCATATCATTACAGAATCAGAACCCCTACAGTGTGGAAGCAGGCCATTCGGCCCATTGAGTCCACATCAACCCTCCGATGAGCATCCCACCCAGACCCACCTCCTACCCTACCCCTGCATTTCCCACCCTCGACACTATGAGCAATTTAGCACAGCCAATCCACCCAACCCGCACATCTTCGGATTGTGGGAGGAAACCGGAGCACCTGGCAGAAACCCATGCAGGCACGGGGAGAACGCGCAAACTCCACACAGACAGTTGCCCAAAGGTGGAATCGAACCCGGGTCCCCAGTGCTAAGAGGCAGCAGTGATAATCACTATGCCGCCCCAACTATAGATTGACATTTAATTCTGTCAGTGGAGTCATTACTTGATGGGAGCTGAACTTTAAATTACAGACAGTTAAATTCTTCTATTTTCAGCAGCTCTAATGCCTATGCTGGTGCTGAAAAAGAAAGGACTTACATACTTTAGTGGACTATTTCTCTTAATTGGTTGCATAATATACTTACATCCATTTGGAGAATATTTCATGGTTTTAATAGCCCATCTGACACATCAACTATCAACTTGTTCCACCTCCTTATGAAGTGTGAATTTACAAAAAAATTGTGCCAGGCTGCAAATGGGTTGGAATATGCAGCTACAGGCTGCTCAGCATACTCCGTCCTTGATGAGTGACAGGTATAAAATGGATTGCATGTAGGGCCAACTATTTTCAGCCAGAAGTGCCAAGTAGCTGGTCCATCTCAACCACTTCCTGAGTTCTCCGCATCACAAATGCTGGACTTCAGCCAACTTTTAAATACATACAAGATCAAGAAATGGTTGCATGTGCTGGGTATAACAAGTCTAGAGGTGCTTTAACACTGGTTGTTGTGCTGAAACCTTGTCCTCCGGAATTAGTCATATCTCGTGTTCTCATACTGTTAAAACACTAGCAATTTCTTGCTAAAATGAAAAAAATTGATAAGATGTGTCAGGTCCACAAAAAAAAAGCGAAACAAATCCCATCTGGCCAATTATCTATCCATCATCAACCAAGTAAACAAAGACCACATTGGCACTGTTATCAAGTCACATTTATTAACTAATAACCTGCTCTCTAATATTACTGTGTTCCATCATGACCACTTAGGTCCAAAACATCATTGCAGACTTGGTTCAAACATGGACAAAGGGGTCAACGTGAAGGGGAAAAGTGAGAGCAATACCGTTTAAAATCAAGGCAGCTGTTGACCGCGTGGCTTCAAGGAGCAGAAGTAAAAATAATGTTAAAAGGATTGGGAAAACTCTCCACTGACAAGTCATACTTAGGAGGGGGGAGGGGCTAGGGAAACCAATCATCTCTGGACATAGCTGCAGAAGTTCATCAGGGCAATGTCCTTTGCCCAATCACCTTGACTGCTTTATCAAAGACTTTCCCTCATCCAGCTGAAGTCAGACAGAGAATTATGCAGAGAAAGAGGCCATTTTGTGCACTGTGCTTGCACCAGCTCTTTGGTGGAGCTATCCAAATAGTCTGACTCCCTTGTTCTTCCCCTGTAGTCATTCAACTTTTTTCCTTTAACGATTTACCCAATTCTCTGGTGAAAGGGCATCAACTGAAATGTTACTTCTATTTCACTCTCCTTAGTTGCTGCCAGATCTGATTATTTTCATCATTTTCTGTTGTTGTTTCAGACTTCCAGCATCTGCAATGTTTTGCTTTTGTGTTGAAAGAGACATCTGAATCTGTCTGCCCAATAGAAATAATGCTATACCACCTTGTAAACAGTTATAGACAAGGAGGATGAGTAAAAACAAATATACAAGTTTTTGGATTTAGAAATCAGAAGTAATTATTAGGTCACTTGGATGAGCAAGCAACTTTTGTTCTGTTCAAATAATGACTACATATTGGTTCACAGGTTTCACTTGCTGCAGGAATGGTTTAAAAGAACCACATGCACTGGCTTTACTGAATAAATAAAGGCCATCTCTATTACCCTTTCCATTATTAAATAAAAGACAACTGTCATTCTAGTTTTAATCATGTACAGAAAACTATCCACATAATTGTGGTCTGTGGACTTGAGGAACCTTTTTATGCCATTAACCCTCAAAAGTATCATGACTTGAAACATCTAACTACTGCCAGCAGTACCAGTGATGTGTTCATTTGCTGAAAGAGGATGCTAAAATTGTACTTGCTCTCACCTTTAGCCTTGCAGTATCAAATCACATTATGACTAAATTAACAACTGCAGAAACTTCAGACCTTGTATCACACTGCTTCATATAGTCTTTAAATGCCATTTCAGTTCCTATCAAGACACAAATCAGTGGAAGCAATTTTTAATGCAGCTGCTAAACAATAAGACCCATTAATAGCTGAACTCTGACAGCACTATTCACGATGATTAATGGTTCTGTGTATAATTTGATTATTCTATTAATTCTGCTGATTACTGTTCCTGCTAATACAGTGAAGGTCACTTCCAAAATAAATCTTCATTACACACTTACATTAATGGAGAGAAAATACTGCCTCTAACTAGTTGTTTTTCTTAATTAAAAGCTAATGTAACATGAACTAAATAAGCTTGAGGGCTACCTTTGCTTCTGTTACAGTAACAGGATGTTTTTGAAAAAAAATCAAGATAGAAACTATTTCACCTTAAATCACGTTGGTAATGGAGACTTAAAGATGATAAATAAAAATTAAAGGATTAAGAAAGCCCTCTTCAAGAAATATGAAAGCATGTGCAGCCACCTAAAGCTATGAACTGTTTCTACTTCAGTGACCCAAACAAACATCGAACTTTAAACAACTAAATTTTAGATAATTAGATGTTTCTACTAAAATGTTCAGACAAAAATGTCAATCTACCCTAAACGTAATCCAAATGGAAGGGGGGTGGAATGAAACATTTAAGATTAACATTTTGAAATTCATGTCATTTCAAAGAGACTACGGATTTACAAAAATTGCAAAGAAAAATGCACATGTAAGCTGTTTGCTAGGCTCTTTACGTTAAAGAGAATTATTTATGTGTGAGACATTTCTTTACAGTAGTATACATTATTGGATTACCTACATCACTATGATAATCATAAATAAGCTCTTCACTTTAAGCTATTCAATGTAAACATTGATTTATTTTTTAAAAATCAATCCAATTTACCTCTGCTCATTTGTTCTATTCTCCCACTCTCATATCTTGCTCCTTCTGCTCATATTAAAAAATTGTTTAGTTTTCATGTTGATTATAATTTTATTCTACTCAAACGATGGCAATTTGCCCCATGTGACTTTTTTGCCCTCTGCTTTCATTATTAATTTGGGAGATGTAAGCAGCCAAGCACTTATTGGCTAGAAAACAATTTTCAGGTTCCCAGCCAATGGAAGTCTGGAAAACAGCATCCAAATATGGAAGAAGTTGTAGTGAGGAATAAAAAACCTGTCAATCATGGAACAATCAAGATAAGATGCTGCAAATCTGAAATTAAAACAGAAAATGCTGGAAATCTCAGGTTATGGAGCATTTGTGGAGACAAACAGAGCTAATGTTTCAGACCTGTGACCTTTAAATCACAACTGGGAAAACTTAAGAACAAATTGATTTTGATGAAGGGATGGATGTGACAAGGACAAAAGGAAGGTCTGTGACAGGGTGCAAGACAGGAAAGGTTTAATGCTAGAAGAGTTAGTCTTCCTGAACCATAGAGAATGGTCTTGGCAGAAAGAAAAGTAACAACTAAACAAAGAAATGCATGGAGGTGATCTGCTGCTGGTGAGCAAAAGAAAACAGTGTAAAAATCAACACATGCATACAAAAGGCAACAAACAGATATTGAAATCTGAGCTTTGAAACTGGTGAAATCAACAAGGGCTGTAAAATGCCTAATTAAAAGATGTTGTTGCCACTCCTCAAGCTTATGTTCAGCTTCACTGGAACAATGCAACACGGGAAGAAAGCAATGTCAGCACTAAGGAAAGTTAAGAATTAAAAAAGGACATGTCACCAGAATCCTGGGGTCATACTTGCAGGTGTGGAGGTGTTCCACAAAGCAGACACAATTCAAGCTTTGTCTCACCTGTCAGGGTTAAATGCAGAAAAGACTACACGTAAGCAGCGAGTACAGCCGACTAGACTGAAGGAAGCACACAAATTGCTGGTTCACCTTGAAGAGGTGTTTGGGAATCTGGACAGCGAGAACAGAGGTAAAAAGGGCAGGTTGTACATCTTCTGGATTGGCATGGCAAGATGCCATGGAACAGATGCAGGATACCAAAAGTGACTGAGGAACAGACCAAGATATCATGGATGGAATGGTCCCTTTGGAATGCTGAAAGGAGGCAGGCAAGGTACGCTTGGAGGTGGAAGTGGTCTATTGAATTTGGAAGCTGGTGTGTGAAAGGAGAGGACAAGAGAAACCCTGTTGTGGTCAACAGAATTATACAATCAAATAGTACAGAAGAGGCCCTTCATTCCATCAAGTCTGCACCAACAAAAACTAGTCTAAAACTACACTAGTCCCACTTTCCAGTACTTGGCCCATAGCCTTGAATATTACAACATTTCAAGTGTTCATCCAAGTACTACTTAAAGGTTTGAGGTTTCCTGCCTCAACTACCCACTCAAGCAGTGCATTCCAAATTCCTATGTGAACTTTTCATTTCCTTAAAATCCCCTCTAAAGCTCCAGTCTTTCACCTCAAAATTATGCTTCCTTATTATTGACTCTTCAACTGCAAGGAGCAGTTAAATTCCTATCCACCCTGTCCATTCTCCTCAATTAAGTCTCCTTTCAGTGTTTTCTGCTTTAAAGAATTCAGTCGCCTCTTACGCCGTTTCTGAACTGCTTCTAAAACATTTAGATTTTTCCTTAACAAAGATGATCAATATTACGACAAATGCAGTCTCACCAATGCACCGTGTAGCTGGAACATAACATCCCTACATTTTTATTCAAATCCTCACAGATTAAAAGCTAATATGCTATTAACAATCCTAATTACTTGCTGTAGTTGCATACGGAACTTCTATAATTCATGCACTAGGACACTCAGATCTCCAGGCATCTTGGAGCTCCACAATTCAGATAATGTATTTCTTTTTATTCTTCCTGACAAATGGACAATTTCACATTTCCCACATTATAATCCATTTGCTTCGTGGTTCACTCAACATAATCAATCACTTTGTAGCTTCCATATTTCTTCTTCACAACTTGCATTCCCAATCTACATCAGCTAATTTAGCAACCGTAACTTCTGACCAGTCATGCAGATCATTTACATAAATTGTAAAGAGTTGAAGCACCAGCAATAATCTCTGTGGCACCCCACTCAATGCATCTTGCCAAGTTAAAAATGACCCATTTATGCTATCCACTGGAACATCTACCCATATGCCCAAAGATATATTGATCAAGAATTAACCTGTTGGGTCACGTGAGGACCGAAGGCAAAAACTCAGAACCCGAAGGAGACATTATCCTTGAATCAAAGGGACAGCCAAAAATGACGAAGTTAAAAAACACAATTCAAACAAAATAAAACAATATTGCTAAACTGCAATCCCTTGACTTCCACGTTACAACAGAACCAAATCAGTCTTTCAACCACTAAACCATTGAAGACCCTCCAAATAGTCACTCCAATGGTTCCCAACTAGATGTTTGTAAAGCCAATCCCAGACTTTGAAAATAAGTTTCCAAGCACTGGCTTTGTATCTTAAAACAAAAGACTTAACTACTAGATACACAATAACTCTAGCAGAGAGAAAATTAAACAACATAGTAAGCTGAATAATGTGTGTGCTTTAAAGTCAAAACATTTGTTTTCAGAAAAGCATTCAGACAAAAGATAAACAAAACAAACACACAGTTAAGGGATAAATAAAGCAAAGTAACAAAACTAGCCAGGTTACTTAAGTAGCTTTCATGGTTCATTGTTTTGCAAGTATAAATTTGGACTTCTTGGTGGCTTTTCCGAAACATTAATCAGCGTCACCTTTTTGGTTCATCCAAGCAAAGGCAGCAATACTTCAACCTGTTAAACTGCACAGCATGCAAGGGGGGTATAATTGCCTACTCCTGCTCCATATTCAAGTGTTCATAATTCAATGGATTGGTAGGTTCTTAAAATGATTAATCGTCATGTTAAAATCCTTGTGAATTAAACTGATGTACAATTCTATGTTTAGTGTCATGTGGATACATCCTACACACAAACAAGCCAACCAATATTTTCCATAAGGGCAAGTTGACTTGAAATCAGACTTCTATGGGACAACATACTAATAAACTAATCCCATCAAGAATGTCTTCAAAAGGACCAACGCAAATTAAACTTATAAGCCTATCAACTCTCACACTGGAAAACAGTTTCAGTACTTGATCTCTAGCAACAAAAATCATGCTTTCAGTTTCAGATAAGGACAGGAAATTCAGTTACACTGGTATTGCTCGTACAGTCATGGTCATCTGTCTTGAGAAGCATCAGACCACAGATACACCAAAATATCATTTCAGTGACGACTTTCTTTCACTACACAATTACAACACTTGACAAACATTAGATAGCAGTTGGTATATGAGCCTTTGTCTATAACATTTGCTTTTAAATTTACTAAAATTTGAACACCGAAAATATAACTACCAACTATTTTACCAAAACAATGTGTAGAGAGTCCATCATACTGGAATGGACAAGTATAACAGACTGAAGAGATAGTGCCTTAAAAACAGTTGATCAAATCTTGATAGATACTGCAAAAAATCATGTTCATTGTGGTATTAATTGCAACACATGAACATAAAAAAAATTGGAGACGATTACATTTTTTCTCCAAATTATCCATATGACAGTTACTTCACATCGACAGATTAACTTGCTTTTGTTTCAGAGTAGAAATTTACTTAGTCATTCAGCATTAAATGCAATGTACAAGCTAAATCATTCTCCCACGTTAAAATGCATTTTACTGTCAAATTTACTGATCTTTGAAAGTACAATTTTCTCGTGCTTGATAATTATCTAATTTTCTATTAACAATTATTATGTGCATAATTCTAGCATGATGAATATTCAGCAGAATAAAAAGTTGACTGAGTTCAATCACATTTTTCAGTAAAGGAGCATATCCTCAACGAAACTCAACATAACAGTAACCTTTCTCTGCCCCATCAATCTCTCTCACAGAGGTTTACATTTTAAAGCAGCCAAGCAACAATTTAGATTTTTGCTCATGATTTACCTGAAAACACATCCTGCAACAAATGACTTCTTAATCTGAATAAAGCAGCACAAGATTAATCCTACCACCTAATAGCCACTTCCTTCCAAAGCTACTGACTAAAGTAAACTACAGATAAAAATACTTGAAAGGTTAGGACCGTAATTCTACAACTGAATTACGTCAGTCTGAAGGTCCAATCAGTAATGCTTAAAATTCAGACACTACTAATGTAAAATCTCACTCAAGTTAATCATAAATTTTCTGGAAATTACATCTGTAATCTGGGACAAGCAAACCTGTTTCAGGCAGTTTTTCTATACATTTTACAAATTAATTTGTTCACTGTAATACAAATTATAAGGATCAACTGTAAAATACAAGATGTCTTCAAATAACCAACATACACATTTCTGAACATGCAGTAATTCCTGTGCAACATCCTCACACGTAATTAATTTTGAACTTGAAATCTTCATATTTTAACTACAAAAAAGTGAACCAAGGAGTCTGTAGTGTAATAAATAATAGGGTCATGTCAATAGACCAGAAATCAAAAGGCCCAGGCTAAAGCGACGGGGACACTGATTAAAGATCAGGGCAGCACGTGGAGCTTCAATTCAATTGATAAATCCCAGGTAGCCTCGGTATAATTATTAGTTGTTGTAAAAAACTATTTTGTTCACTAATGTTCTTTAGGGAAGGAAATCTGCCATCCTTATCTTTCCTACATGTGACTCCAGATCCACAGCAACATGGTCAACTCAAGTATCCTCTGAAAACAGTTTAGTGAGCCACCTAGGGGCAAAAGCATCCAGACTTAAACTGATTTGCAAAAGCTGCAAATATGATGCGAGGAGAAACTTTATATCACAGCTCGAGTAATTAAGGCAGGCTTTCCTTTAATTTTGCTGAGTCAAAATCTTGGAATTCTCTTCTAAACAGCACTATGGAAAGCAGCTGTTTAAGGACTGCTGTCTTCACAAGACCAATTAGGGCTAGACAAAAAAAAAAAATGGTGACCCAGCCAGCAATAGCCACATTTTGTGAAATAAAGGCAAAAAGTTAAATAGAAATGTTCAATTTTCATCAAATGAACTACTTTCTAAATAACATTAATCTAAAGCAGTTCTGAGGAAGGGTCACTGGACCTGAAATGTTAACTGATGATTTTCTTCACAGTTGCTGCCAGACCTGCTGAGCTTTTCCAGCAATTTCTGTTTTTGTTCCTGATTTACAGCATCTGCAGCCCTTTTCGTTTTTATCTAACATTAATCTATATTGCAGAAATAGCTTTGGATACAAGTAGGGGAACAAACAGATGAACAAGAGGTTTAAAATAATTAATAGTTTACTTCTGAACTAAATTTGGTTTCACTCTTTTAAACGAACATGTATTTGGTGAGTAAAACTGTAGATCATTCATGCTTCAATTTTTTTTCTTTATTCATTCACAGGATGAGCACATCACTGGCTAGGTACTACTTATTGCCCATCCCAATTGCCTAGAGGGCAGTTAAGAGTCAACCACATTGCTGTGGGTCTGGAGTCACATCTAGGTCAGACCACGTAAGGATGGCAGTTTCCTTCCCTAAAGGACATTAGTGAACCAGATGGGGTTTTCTGACAATCGACAATGGAATCGTGGTCATCATTAGAGGGTGGGATTCAAACCCAGGTTCCCAGAACATTATCTGGGTCTCTGGATTAACTGTCCTGTGATAATACCACTCGGCCATCACCTTCCCTCATTATTATGTTATGCTGTCAATGATTTTAGAAGACACACCAAGTTTTAACCAGGTGATGTAACATTCACATATTGCTCATCAATTTCTAAATTTACAAAAATATGCTAAAAGTACTGCCCAACTTTAACATAACCAAAGCTTTTTTGAACTGTTTTGTACCAACTTCAGACATTTGCTGGAAGTCATGCAAATCTCATGTTAGAAAACTATGAAACCATATAAACAATTTTAGAATTGCAATTTTCAGGTATCAAGAATGAAATTCACGCACCTGCAGAAGCATTGTGGTATTTCTCCAACACCATACAAGGGAAAGAGGAACGGTGTGTTTCCATAGCGTCCAAGGCACTGTAGGAAGTGTTGGGTTGCTTTGAGTCCCTCAGGGGTCAAAGCAGTTTCAGAGACCATAGCGATGGAATGTAGAACGAAATGCTGTAGATTTGCAGTTAATTTTTTTGTCTTCAAATAATCTGAAAATCTACTGTCCTTGAAGTCTGTGGATTAACAACAGCAAACAACTTACTTCATATTTTGTTTCATTCAACCAACTTGCAGATTTGATATTTTGACTTAAGTATCAAATGCGTTTTGTTTGTTGGTTCTAAAAGATCTAAGGTCAAAAATGACTAGAAATAGAAGTGGTGCTCTCAAAAAAAAAATCCCTCTCTCCACAAAATATTTAGCTAGAGGAGGAGTGGAAGACATTTGAAGTGGTCAAGTTGCCTCACACCTTAGCAATTAAAGCTAGCAGGCAAGAGGGAATTGTGAGATGGAGAATGAAATGAGTAACCAAACATCAAGATTAAAAAAGGTACACATCATTAAAATTGTCTAAACGTTTTATTTCAAATCACGTATTTGAGGCCGTTAGGTTTAACAATTTAGCTACAAACGGCTTTAAAAAACTTGAGCACCGTAATAATAGCATTTGCTATGGAATCATAGCACATGACTTGAAAATTTCCTCAGTTGCTTGACGGGGGGGGGACGGGGTGGGGGGGGGGGGGGGGGGGAGGAGGGGGGGGCGGGGGGAGAGGGCGGGCATAGTTTTCTTTGAGACACCAACAATCTAAGGATTAAAAACTTAAAAACCAACAGCCATTAATGCAGGACTGCAATATGAAAAATAAGAACAATGATATTACACAGTATCATATAGCCTTATTTAATACCCCTTGAAGATAATTTCATTAAGTTGACATACATATACGTTGTAAGCCAGGAAGAGTTCTAAAAGGAAACAGATTATTACTAAAATATACTTGAACATGGAAGATAACACAAT
Source organism: Rhincodon typus (assembly GCF_021869965.1). Taxonomy (NCBI): domain Eukaryota; kingdom Metazoa; phylum Chordata; class Chondrichthyes; order Orectolobiformes; family Rhincodontidae; genus Rhincodon; species Rhincodon typus. The sequence continues at coordinate 48,113,047 of NC_063345.1, forward strand.
TAAAGTTGTGTATTTCAGTATCCTATAAATCACAGTTTTTTCAAAAAGCTGTAGATCAGTATACAAAACAACAGGTGATATGTAGATAAAATTAAGTCTGCAGTGAACGCACAGTTCCTCGAGCGCAATGGCAGAAACTTTAAAACTTTAAAGGGTGACCTTAGTCATAAAAGTACAGTACCTACGTATTCATCTGGGTGTTGTTCATATTCCAAACAGAAAGTAAGAAATTTCATCAACATTCGTTTTTCCACCATCGTGAGCTGTTTGCTGGCAAAGACGTCAGCTCTGGAACATGGTACCTAAGAATGAGGGGAAAGGTAAGATAAAATAAATTTTAGCCTGGAAAGAATACAATGAAAATGTAAGCCATCAGTTCTAGAAAATACAAGAGGCACAGAATTCAAATAGAAGCCGTCAAACAGCAGTTCCTGATGCAAGACACAATCAACCATAACCGTCCTTTTGGTATGAAGATTATTTCCAGTTCCCAGGATATCTTAAAATACCTGTAACTGCTAACGAGCAGACCTTGTAGACAGGTTTCAGAGTAATGGACTCCAAAGTTAACCTGCATTTCAAAATAAATACTAAACACCAAAATTCCTGTAACTCCTTTGCCCTTGAATCACATGCGCAGAGTACTGCATCGCAGCAAATTAGTCTTTAGTGAGCCAGATTTACTTAGATCAAGCCTAAAATTAAATATCTACATCTTCTTAAAAATATAAAATTGCTAAACAAGGTACCTTTGTAGATTCAGATGACTACTGTAACGTACAAATTGCTTTGCAGCTTAGCAAGTTCAACAATTTTTAAGTGAACCACTCAAGGAAATTACCACAATGTCGCTAATTCATCACAATTTTATGGACTGTTCTGTGAATTCTAAAAATGAAGTGCAGCAGTAAGTAATTCTTTATGGTCTAGATTTTGAGTTATGGTTAATTTTGTTGCTTTGATGAATTTTCCTTTCAATCAGCAAAAGAGAGATATTTTATAACATTTAATTATACTACCTTTGGTAACAATCAGGTGCTGACAACAATTTGAACATATCCTAATGTCTTATTAGAAGAAATATTCATAATGTGCCTAATTTATAAGTGAAGTCTGGCTCATCAAGTATGCTGTGTCAGTCATATGCTGGGCAGATTTGAAATGAGAGATCACAATTCAAATATTTCCAATACTATATCGGTTGGATAATAGTCAAAAGAACTGTTGTGTTTATGAAGGTGCCCTTTTCTACTGCGTCAACCACATTCCTGCGTTATTAATGGTCAAGCAAAATCCCAACTTAAAAAATCATCACCTACACAATAATTGTTACCTTCTCAAATAAAGCCAAACTAACTAAAAACGTCAGCTCCCAACAGTTCAGTTGCTAGAAAGGGCCGATTTGGTAATCAAAATAACAAATCTTACATTTACAGGAATTATTTCCGACATCACCATCATCAAGCGTCACCAAACTGCCTGCACCAGCAGGCAAATTCAGTAACAAGTGTTGAGCTTGATTTTCTGACAAGTGGCAATCTCATGCTGGGTCAGATGCTGGGCAGATTGAGTGCCAGGTGGGCAGTACGTGATGTCGTGTTTAGGCTGGATGGGAATTGGAGAGATATATCACTTCTTTTGGGAGTCAGGCAAAGCATGAGTCAAGTTGGACCCGGAGGTGGTGGTTGGGGAAAGGGGAGTGGGTCTTGAAGGTGTGGAGGAGGTAGAGGTAGATCAAGTCCAGAGTTTGGTGCGGGGGGCGGGGAAGAGATGTGCTGGGTCCTGGGGGAAGGGAGGGGATGTCAGGTCAGGAACCGGGGGTATGGGGTTCCAGGAGAGGTATAGTTGAGGGTGTTGGTTGCACGGGAAGTCAGCTGAACACTTTCTCAGAAGTTAGGATATTTAACAGTCTAACCTTCCCCGAGTGGTTATTTATTTAATTTCATGAGATCCCTCCAAATCATTTAAATCAGATGATGGTTTCAAGCATAGGGGTAGTCCCCAGTGGAATCTTTGAATTCCTGGGCAATTCCTTCAGCGTCCATTATGACAGGGACTCTACAGAGTCTCCACTGCTGTCTGACCATCAGAAAACCTGGGCTATTATTTCTGTTAAGACAAAGCAATGCAGTCATAACACTTCTTGGCTACATAGACCTGGAACATGCAATCTAAGATGCTTCTGTCCATGTCCATTAAAGCATCTGCAAGAGGAAGAAAAAGTTAATTTATCCACCCGGTACATATTCAGAAAAAGAAAACCATAAAAACAATGAGCACCTCACTTTAGGCTTTGGCTATGATGACTTGTAAATATAATTTGACATAAATAAAGCCATAATTTTTTTTCCCCCCCAAAAGAGTTCACAAAATCGCCTCAAACAGCAGAATAAAAGAAAAACACAGCCAATTTATCATTTGTTCCTGGTAACTAATAGCCTAGGTTATACTCTGGATATAAAGAAACTTTGAGTCAAAACAAGTTTGAAAATCACAGATCGGAGATTTATTTGGATATAGCATCAAAGAACATGGGACACAATAAATAAAGATTGTATAGCTGTTATTTCCATGATGTGAAACTTTGATTATTTAAGGGCTTAAGGCGACTAAGTTGCCAACTAGTAGTATTTAACTATACTTTGACTGAGACTAAATATCACGTACAGATATTGCAAAAAGGCAACAAGCTTTTGACTTCGGCCACATCAGCCCTTATTTTAGTCAAAACGTAATACTTCCTGCGGAAACCAGCTGTGTCAATTTTTAATATCTAACTGATCGTTTTGCTAATAACAATACTAATCCTTGAAGAATTATCAACACTATTTTCTATAAATAATCAATCATTCTTCCACGTATTAAAAATACCTACAGACAAGGATAGTACAGCTAATTGAAAATATTTAATCTTAGATTTACTAAAATGCAAAGGTTTGAGACAGAAGTAGCAATTCAACAGCAAAAACTGCAAAGAAAGGAGTGTTGGTGATGAACAGAAGCTCTCATCAGGCAGTACCATGAGAAAAGCTGACTTCATGTATTGCTTCTTCTCTACTTATGCTGAGGTAGAGCCTTCATTTTTACTTTGTGGGTTTGAGAGCTATTTGGGGTTATGTGTCAGCTATAAATACTTCCAACAGTTTATGGGCTATTAACTACAATTGCACTAGCTAAGTTAACATTTCTGAGTATTTTGATGAATGGCTGCATGAACCTCAAATAGATCAATCAGATACTCAACTCTGAAGAGGAATTCAAATTATAAGTTATGTGCACTCACCTATCTCTGCCTGCCTTCTAGATTCGCTCCCTATCTCACTTCTCCCTTAACAGGGCTTCTCTTCATTTAATTGCCTTTCCATTCAATTTCTAATCACATTTACTGTTAGTCTTTATAAATGACTTTGACATGGACAGAGAGAGCACAATCTTGGAGATAGGTCAATAACACCAACGAGTGAGGAGGACGATAGGAAAATTTAGCATGATGCAAACATTTTTATGATAATGGGCTTAATATTAGCATGTGAAATTTAGCTTGACAAACTGAATGGTCATACAATTTGGGGGAGCAAAAATAGAAAAAGCAAATACACATAAAATGGAAAGATTTTTAAAGATATGAGTGAACAGCAAGACTTGGAGACCAGATCCATAATCCCCTGAAAATATATGCAGATACAGAAACTAAGCACAGAGTTCTACATTTCCCCTTTGTCCCTTATAATTCAGCAGCTTTCAGTCAAAACATGACTGCCTGCTTTTAAAAACATATTAGATTATTACAATGCCTGATAACATAACTGGGACACAAAAGACAGAGAGAAACTAAATACAAGTTAGATATTTTGCTATTTTGTCAGTAAAAGCACAGCATGCATATTTGCTATACAACAAAGTTGTGCAGTTGGGCCCAGATATGGTAGTCAAAAGAAACCCTTTCCAAATTTATAATTCTAAGTTTGTATTTACAGTGGGTTCTACTATAACGTGCGTTCCGGCAATGTGAATTGGCTGTAACGTGATTGACAAATAAGGGAATGCTGTTTCCAAAACACAAATTTGTGTTGGCTATAACATGATTCAATCGAGTACGCATCGAAATTGCGGGCTTTGTCAAAAGGAAAATTTTGTTTTTTCCCCCCCACCAATCCTTGCAGATGGTGTAAGTGTTCAGAATAAGTCTGAATGAGACAACACAGTGTGGAGCTGGAGGAACACAGCAGGCCAGGCAGCATCAGAGGAGAAGGAAAGCTGACATTTCGGGTCAGCTGGCCTGCTGTGTTCCTCCAGCTCCACACTGTTATCTCAGACTCCCGCATCGGCAGTTCTTACTATATCTGAATAAGTCTGAATGAGCTCATTTAAAAAGAGGTAATTGGATTGAATGTCATAAACTTCAAATATGTTATCACACAGAGGACAACCATCTTATTACGAAAATATGTCAAGTCTTAGTTTGAAGAGTTTATGGCTGAACACATTAAAAGCAAAAAAAAAAAGTTTAGTTTAGAATAATGAGTGCTGTTAAAACATGCAGCTTTTTGTGTAGTAAGTTTGCCTAGATTTTGTTACAGATTTAATATTTAAGAACTTTGGAACTTGTTCATGTAAATCATGTATACCGTAAGTTGTCTGTGTTAGAACCTGCTCTTTTCTAGCACTATTTTGAATACAAATGTTACTCAGGTTTATAATGCATTTTAAACCTACAATTAACTTCAATGTCAATGGGCTACATAGGAAAGAAAGGTCGGATTCCTCTGCTTCACTTATCTGAAAATCTATCCAAAAGTCTGTGCTGATGGAATGTCAGGTCAGATCAGCAATGGGCTAGGCTGTGACACAGATTATGTTTATTTGATTACAAGTGTCAAGGTTCACACAAGTGACAGGCATGGCGCCAATATCAGAAAGTGGTGAGGGAGAATTTTGAGTGATATTTTTCAGTGGTCTGCCCCAACCCTGCTTTTCCTATAGGCACTGTTATTTGTACAGCACGATTTTCTATAATGCTATGTTGCACAGGAATGCAACTATTGTGTTATAGCAGAACTTCCTGTACTTTTATTAAGCGTGCAAAGTTGTGCTCGATGACTGTTTACCTTCTATACTGTTAAGTAGTTTTTTTTAGCAACTTGCACCTAAAATATTTGCAATATAATCCACAACGGACTGGCACACGGAGCCAGTTTAAGCCTAAAATTTAAGGCACCCTAGATAGAAAATGCACTGGGGTTCATGCATTTGACAAGATCTATTAATTTCATGAAACAATTAAGAAAAATGGTCAAATACCTGTTCAACACTTCCTCCTCGAAAAGTAAGTATCCTGGTAATATTTTTGAATTCTGCATACCGACTGACATTGGATTTGATAAGAAGATTGACCAAGGAGCCACAGGAATACAAAAACTGGAAGAATACAAACATACTGAGTTACATTTGGACAGGCTTGAAACTCTGATTTTCAGAACATTAATGGTCACAGATTCCATCAAGGTTTAGGGTTTTTTTTTCCATCACATCAGAATTTATACCAAAAAATATTAACTTGATAGAAAATCACATCTATATATTTCCAGTATTATAGCATTGAAAGGAAACAGATGAATTTGCTGTTCTCTCAAAACAAGATAAATCTTATTCATATTTGAATTTATACAGAGCACAAAAAGTACTTCACACTAAGAAATACTCAATACTCCTTTGTTGATCTCACTTTTACAGGATTATAAAAAGCGAGATTAGAAATCTCAAAGTAGAAAGCAAATACTTTTGCAAATTAGTTGTCCATCATTTCTTCCCACCAGTGAAGACAACACTGATGGCTCAGAGAAATAACAGAGGGAAAGTAATAAGAAAACAAACGCCCTACCTACAAGCAAACCGAACCAATCTCAAGTCTTATTTTTAGTTATAAACTGAATTAGGAAGTTTGTGTGAATGTCTTGAACAATTAATGGGCAAAATCAAATTGCTACCTTTGAGGTCAAGTCGATGTTAAATTTCCTGCCATTCTTTATAATTTGTGAATAAGTCGTTATTTTTTCTTCTTTCTTCAGCTTTTGAGTAGAGGCATCAGTAGCTTGATTTACATTGCCAGCTTCCACCTCAACTGCAGCCATATTATCAGCAACCTCTTTCGTGTCCAGAGATATTTCAGTGGTTGCAGACGAAGGAATATTGTAAGAACATGGTTTGTTCTCAGATTCAATTTTCTCAGCAAAAACTTCCTCCTTTGAGAGTGAGGAATCTTGGTTTTCTAGAGGAGATTCTGCATCACCACTGCTTAAACCTGTGTGTGCTTGATTTTTCTCATCTTGATTGTTCACTACTGCATTCTCTGCTGCAGTGCCAGAACCCACATTCGATTGCTTATTTTCAAGAGCTCCTACTTCGATAACATCTTCCTCTGTAATCGTGCTATCAAATATAAAGCAAAATACAAAATCAGAAATAGCACAAAACACAATTTCATCCCCATGCTACATTCCAGAAAATTATGGCGTGAGGTCACAGGTTCAAATCAATAAAAGGGAATTAGAACTGATAAAGGAGATTCTTCTTAAAGTGGAATGGTGTGTAGTAATGGTGAAATTCCAAAAAAAAAAAGACATTCAAAAATAAATCGGATACTGTACTGAAGGGATGAAGCACAATGGTTGAAAGCCTATCTTCATAAAACTTTGCAGTGAGCCATTGAACTGAGAAGGACGGTGGAGAACTTCTGATGTTGTCTTTGTTTTGCAATGTAAAGTTTGGTGGCAGTCTCAGCTCATCTTGATAATGGAAGATATACAATAGATAACTTCATAAATTCAACAAGTAATTTTAAGTTCCCCAAGCATCAGGCATTTCAAATCTGAGATATTGGAAAGGGAAACAAGGACAAAGTGTAAATTTATTTTTGAAGTACCAAAAAAAAGACAAAAATCAAAAAGATAATTCAACATCTTTCATTTAATCATGTAGGCAAGAATATTCCAAAGCAGGATTTCATGTTACATCCTTCTTCTAGAATATATTCCTGATGAAAATATGTATACAGACCACACTTGGGATCCAGCATTAAAGTTGTCAGATATTGATTCACCAAGATATTCACTGCCCAGGAGAATAAACTTTGGTTTTCATGAGGAATTTCTTGGCCAACTGACGCATAAAATAATGGCATACATTGCCCATTCTTTTCCACTTGGAAATTAGGTCTTGTGAAATAAAACAAAAATATCTAATATAATTTGGGTTATCAACAAAAACATGCCAGGAGTGATTGCAAAGTTTAATTTTCATATCGACATGAATGTGAGAGATCAGTTAAACATAATTAAGTTTAGCTTAAAAGGCACAATAAGGCTTCAAGTTCATCAAAATGTACTAATATGATCAAGAACTTTGCAGACAGAACCAGTCAAAATAAAAACAAAATTGTCTTTGATTTAGACAATGGCATATCACGTATAACAAAGTTTTTTCAAAAAATAACAGCTTTGAACAACCGGCACCTAGATTTAGGCCAGCAGCCAAAGTGTAAGTGAAATGAAACACCCAACCAACCAACCAACCAACCAACCAACCAACCTCGAACTAAAGTCAGAACATAAGACTTTAAGTAGTCATGGCTATATTAAAAAAGTAGTAGATCACTAATGGTGGAGTTGTGCTCATGACATTTGTCTTGTGACAACAGAATAAAGACATTTTATATAGATGGTGTCCCAGAAGCAGAAATCTGGGTTCTTAACCATACAGGTGCTTGAGATCCCTCGGTTTAATAATTGATTTCTAACCCGGGAATATTATTATCAACTATGAGATGTGCTCACCACTGTCTCTTTCAAAAGAGAACATCATCATGTCAACACAGGAAAATACATGGGCTAAAACTACTTGTCTACATTTATTTTCAGAAAGCAACAAAAAATCTTTAAACAACAAAAGGAGAATCAGCCTTAAAATGTGTTTACTGGTAATGAAAGAAAGCAAATCTAGACTTTGATGAACAACGTCTGATGCAAATCTCTTGGTTGGCTTTCCAGATTTCTTGTTGTACAGGTTGTACACATGGATCGAAGTCATATCTTGCCAGGTGAGATAATAACGCCTAAAACTTGAACTTGAAAATCAAGTAGAAAGCATACAACAGTAACAAGTTTCAATTTTAAACCAGCTCTACATTCTACTATTCAAAACTGCAGAAGTAGCTCAAACTTTATTAAAAAGTCACTAGCAACTATTCATGTTGACACAGATTTCAGAGGACTTCTTAGTACTTGGATGACTCTTTAGCAAAGCAGGAAGTGATATCAGAAATATTCTGAAAATCTAGAATTGTGCATCTATGCCTGCAATTTACCACAGCAAGGAGTTCCTTCAGGTTTACAGCTGCAAGCATATGGATGTGAGCAGCCAGAGAGTGTTAAGAAAATTATGAGGCAAGTTAATTAGCTGAGCTCAGTGCAGATCAGAGTACTTCCTGATTACAAAAAACACCTTTTACTATACAGGTAGTTCTGCTGAAACACATGTTTTGTTAACATGAATTGGCTGTAACGCGATTGATGAGTAGTGGAAGCTGTTTGGATAACGTGACTTTTCTGCTGTACAGGTATAGTGATTTTCTATAGCCATTTCCCAATAATGTGATTTTCTATAGCACGAGGTCACACAAGAATGCAACTATTGTTTTATAGGAGAAATACCTGTATTGTCAGTCTTGTATTGTTATTTTCTAACTACTGAGGCTGAATTTTTGCAACTTCATCCCTCTGCTTCTCCTTATCTTTCAGCTGTAAACTTGAAGAAATTCATTCTGCTTTGGTAAATTGCAGGCACAGGTGCACAATTTCACATTTTCAGGCAATCTCTGAAATAAAATTTGACACTCATGTTTGCAGTGAGAATGTCTTCCTGCGAGAGAGACATCCACATACTAATTAGTGGACTGCAATCTATGAATGAAAAACATAACATTTTAAAAAACACACCTTGCATAGCAGAAGACTTCCAAATTCTCAGTAGATTTATCCACCAGACCAAGTTGAATGGCATCTTCCCCTTCCAGTATCTGGTCTTTCCAATCAGCTTCAGTAATGTCAGTGGTGTGTTCCTGATAAAGGGTTGAAAATCAAACTAATGAAAAGTCAGAATTGACAGAAGAGCAACTGTATACGCAAGGTACTGCTAATAACAAATAGTAAAGTTGTCATGTCTAAAAGGCCAGTGTTTCAAAGCTTTCAATATCATCTGATTACTAATCATACGTTCATTGGGTTTATGGATTAAAAGTTGAAGAAAGCATTTTCAATCATAAAATCTAAACGCATTCCACAATATTCAATTGCGGATTATTTTCATGCCATAGCTGTAAAAGCATGAGGAACTAAAATGTATTGATAAACACCAGCTTTTTTAACATTAATTTTTATTCAGTGTCAAAATTGCTAGTTTATCTTACTTTTTTCAATGTAAATTCACGTAGATTCTCATTGAAAGACAAAGAGCATGTCAGGTAAAACATAAGATTTTAATAAAAGTAAATTTGTGTTTTAACATGAATACAAAAAGATCAAGAGAATATATATAACACACATTTAGTCACAAACAAAAGGAAGCATTATTGCTGAAGATATCAGCGTTGTGCGTTTTGGGCATATTGCCAATATTGTCACACAGATGCATCATCTGGAGGTCATTCCTTTGAATGGTCAGTGACAGGAAATAAAATTAACTTCACCTGTCAATCTGTTATCAAATTAAACAAATTTAAAAATGAACATTAAAGTGTATTCTTCATGTAGTCAGAAACATCATAGCTAATCATAAATAATATTCCATGTGTTAATTTATGCTTCACAGGACTTGAGCAGCCATTTTAACAATGCTGAATATTATCGATGGGAAGTGCACAAAAATATAATTGCTTTAAATGTAATATAACATCACAGCATGCATCACAGGAACGTAACCAGAAGAAAAAAAGTCAGCCGGCCAAAAACTAGGACAGGTAGCAAAGAAATAGCATACACGTCACATTAATATATATGTGGCAAAGATGACTTTTAAACTCAGGAGACTATAATGCATTCTTTTCATATTGCCATACAATGTCAGAAACATCATTGTTTGGTAGCATAAATGTTGCTAGACAATGTACGGTCAAATTGGCAGATATCCCATTTCCTACAACCACTAAAAGTTACAGGAATGGCAGTAGCCTGGAAGCTCTACAGTTGCACTGTCATGGATGCTTTCAGCAAAAATGTATTTTATATCAGAAAATACAGCAAGGAAAATAAAAGCCAGTAAAAGATCCGATAATTTCTGACATGTTGGCCAGTAGCCAAAGAACAATTAGCTCAATTTTTTTTTTTTTTTTTTTTACACCCAGTTTTGGTAAATCACTTCTGCCCCATTCTCCTCTCCCACTTAGGGAGAAGGACAGAAAATTGGGTAAAGACTAACACTAATAAAATACTCAATACAAAGTAAACATCTAATTTGTCACAAAACTACCTACTTCAGTGTGAACTTATATTTCTTGTAACGATCCTTACAAATTCTCTGGGAGACTACCAATTTTGTGCTCATGTATACGGAAATACTGACACTTACACTGTTGGCACAAATGAGTTAAAACTGAGTTAGCATTGCCACAAAATAATTTATGTACATCAACTTGTAATTGCTCATCGGCACAACTGTAAAATTGTTATAGAATACATGAAAGAAAGACAACACCGAATTGTGATAGGACAGTCGAACCATAAGCACATTTGAAGGGATTTTTTTTTTTTTTTTTAAAAAGTGGCTTTTGAAGGAACTGAGAACTGGCAAGGCTGTGAGATTTAAACAATAAGCTTCACATAGCAGTGGTATAGTGGCTAAAGGATCAGTGAAGCAGCGCTGAAGCAGAACGGTTCGAGACCTGGAGTACTGTTTCCAGTTCTGGTCTCCCAGTTATGGGAAGGATATTATTAAGCTGGAGGGGGCTCAAAAGACATTTACTAGGCTGCTGCCGGGAATGGAGAGTTTGAGTTATAAAGGAGAGTATGGATAGGCTGGGACTTCTTTCACTGAAGCGTTGGAGGTTAAGAGGTTTATACAATGAGGGGTATAGATAAGGTGAATGGTAGATGCCTTTTCCCTAGGGTGTGGGATATCAAGAGTAGGGGACATATTTTTAAGGACAGATGAAAAAAATTTTTCAAAAAGACATGAGGGGCAATTTAAAAAAAAAAGTGGCTCGTGTGCGGAATGAACTTCCGGAGGAAGTGGTGCACGTGGATACAGTTACAACATTTAGGTAAGTACGTAAATAAGAAATGTTTGGAGGGATACGGGCTAGTCAGGTGGGGCCAGTTTAATTTGGATTATGGTCAGCATAGACAGAATTGGACCAAAGATTCGATTCCCATGCTGTATGATGATGACTCAATAACTGTACCCAATTCAATCCTGCTCCATCATTTCGAAAAAGCTCAAAGAACATCAATACAGCAGACAAAGCAGGAGACAAGCAGCAAGACAAAACCCAACAGCAGAGCTGAATGAGATGTTGAAACATTTAAAAACCAAGACTTAAATCAACACCCGAGGAACAGAGAACACATGAAATTTGGAAATGGTGGCAGTGATAAACAATCCATTAAATTGGACTTCAAAATTTTGGATTAACACAAGTTTGCCAGCATTTGAAGCTGGTTATAGAAATTAAGCAGGTACAATTGTTGTTTTCATGACTGAGGGGGAGGGAAAGTTAGGTAGGAAAGTTTTTGAAATTGCGAAATGCTGTTTGATCAGTTGAATTGAAATTTTGAAGAATTAATTAGATCAGAAAGTTACTGCGATTGTACACTAAAGGAGTATTTGATTTCAGCAATCTGCACTGCTGTTCACAACATACAGTACAGCAGTATCCCCAAACACCGTAGATCGGAGATCAGTGATCAGTGTCAAAAAAAGTAAAGTTTATCTTGGCTGTGTTAATGTTACACATAAAAGCTACAAGATGAGAAGGCAAATATTACTGAACAGGATGGTTGAGCATCATGTTGGAACCAAAAAACGTTCAGAGAAGGAATTCATGAGGCTGGTGCACCTTCAACAAAACCATTCAATCCTCTAGCACCTAAAAGATTCAAAGTTGGCAGACTGGTGGAACCCCACCACATGCAAATTTCCCTCCAAGTTACACACCATCTCTGATTTGGAAATATGTTGAAGGGAGGCGGCGGCATAGTGGCAATGTCACTGGATTAGTCATCCAGAATCCCAGGTAAATGTTCTGGGGACATGGGTTTGAATCCCACTACGGCAGACTGCTAAATCTGAATTCTATGAAATGCTGGCCCAATGCAACGATACAACCCTTGAATGTCGCAATAAACATCTGGTTCACTAACATCCTTTCCTCAACACTCTGTTCCAGGAGGCTGTCACACCTCTTAGACCACATACTTCTGAATTGGTTTGTGCTGCATTTTCAAGTTGGCAGGCTTTGATTACTGGAATACCACAAGGATCAGTGCTGGGACATCAGCTGTTTTCAATCTACAATGATTTTAATAAAAAGGGACAGAAAGTAACATGTCAAAGTTTGCTGATAGTGCCAAGCTAGGTTTGAATGCAAGCCAAGAGAAGGACAGAGAGATGCAAACAGAGAGAGACGCAAACAGAGAGAGACAGATTAGGTGAACGGGCAACTTGGTGGCAAATGGAGTATGGGAAAAGTGCGACGTCATTGAGTTTGCTCATAAGAAATTTTAAAAACAAATTTTAAAATCAGTGAACCTTGTATTATTTTGATGCTCGGAGAGACTTGGATGTGCTCAGACACAAAGATCACAAAAACAAATTGGCACATAAGTATAACAAGCAGTTAGGAGACCAAACAGCATGTTGGCCTTTATCGTTAAGGGACTGGAGTACAAGAATAACAAGTTTCGCCACAACTGTACATAGTTTTGATATGATCATACCTGGTATACTGTGTGCAATTTGTCTCCATATTTACATTTGTATTGGAGATAAATACAGTAAAAGGTTACTAGATTGGTCCGTGAAAAGACAGGGCTATTGTATTCATTCCTATCCAATGAATACAGAGGTGAGTAAGCTGGGCTTATTCTCTCAGGAGTTTTAGAAGAATGAGTGGTGAAACATTTAGAATTCTAAAATTCCGACGGAGCAAACACTGACAGGTATTCTCCTAGCTGGAGATTTTAGAAAAAGGGCACAATTTCAGGATAAGAGTGCCATCACTATGATGGCCACCACCCTGAACAAATAAAAAAAATTCACAAGTGCCATATTTTCCTCCTTTACTAACTGAAAGGAAGGGCAACCTTGAGCAAAAATGCCTTCAGAGATCTTGAAGACACTGTCAGCCTGAACCACAGTCAAGCTCAGATCTCAGAAATACAACAGTGTGCTGCAGACAAATTTTATGCTCCTGTACAATAAATCTTATGACATTCCCTGATTGAGAGATAAGTAGCATGCTTGGAAATATTACTTGCGGTTTAAAAGCAAGCAGGACCACACCCTGAAATTTCACAGACAGCATATTGGTATACTAACTTGGCACAACTGCATGGATTCATTTTACGACTAACCTAGATTTGAAAGCATATTCTGGACAGGAGATAAAATAATAGAAAAGCAAAACTTCCAACATGACCGAGTTTTGTAAAAGGAGGATACACAAAAATCAGGCAGCCAGTCTAAAACGTACTTTAATGTCCCACAGCAGTGTACCATTTTAATCAAAGTGATCAAATCAGAAAATGTTTTTTCTAGATGAAGTGGATACTTGTTTCATGTACAAATTTTTAATAGTTAGAACATATATCCAACATATATTTATGTTCACCTTACTCCAGAAATTTCAAATACTAAGTTGCATACTGCAATATTTCACACAAGCTTCTAAATAAAAAAAAAAAAAACTTAACTTACTTTGCATTCTGTGATCCAAGACAGCAATCCAGAAAAGCTAAAACTGGCCCAGTTGCCTCCATAATAATTCCTCCTGCACAGAATCCAAAATGTTTATTAACAGCAAAGTTTAAGGCACCAATTCTTTTAAGATTATAGATTTTAAAATTCAAATCTAAAAGCAATGTTCTGTTACTCCTCATGCTATGTCACAACATGTGGTCACATTGTCAGTCTGACAGTTTTGTTGAACTATCAGATGCACAAGGTGTGCCTAATTCAAACAATGAGGTACACCATTGTACAAGGGCCACTAGTCTTTGACCAACCAATTTAAGCAGTGACAGTTTATGGTATTATCCAATATCGAGGTGGGGTCAAATCGGAGGCATCAGCAATTGAGGGCTGGTAAAAAGGACAGACATTTACCTCCTGACCCATAGGGTCATCTCGACTTAGGTGAAAGTTTCCCAGATTCTCAAAAAAATGCAGCCATGTTTAAATTTCAAATGGTCAAAATAAGGAAAGTAACCCGATTCTAAATATTTAAAATCACATTCTGCATCAGAGAGGACATTGATTGTCCACAATTTCCTTTTAATTTTGATTCTGATTTTATTGTCACATGTATCTTACAGTAAAAAAACAACAAAATACAATGAAAGCTTTCATTGGTCGGCACGAAATGAGCTGTTTTGAATGATTTAAGGCATGGAAAAAATATATAGCTTGGAGAGTCCATCAGTCCTGAGCCAGCTCATCACTGTCAATGAAGTCTGCGCCACCACCTACACCAGACGCAACCAACAATCAAGTCACTGATCCTCAGGCACCACCTTTACCACTGGTCCAGTACTCCGCCATTGCTTCGTTGCCTCCTGCGCCGAACCAACCAACAATCAAGTTGCTGATCCTCAGGCACCATCTTTTGCTGCTGAGCTTATCTTGTCAACAATGCCTCTGCAGGTTTAGCAGCCGTTGATTCCAGGTCCTGTGCTTACTTCGGAAAGTTAATTAGGGTCTTACTCTCCTCCGTACTCTGGTCCCTGCTCAAGGTCCGTGTGCAGGACTTCGTTGCTGCCAAGGCCCTCCAAGTTCAGGGAGGAGGCGAGTTAAAAAAGAAAAGGAGGAGGGAAAATGTAGAAAAATGTAAGAAAAGAAAAGCAGTCAGAGCGGATGAGCTCTGGCACAGGAGTCCTACTCTGCTGCCATCTTGGACTAGCCCACCAACTACATGCATGTGTTTCGAGATTTCGATCATTCCTACTTTTCCACCACATAAGCACACTAACTTTTGGGAGGTAAAACAAGTAATCTATCTCAAACAAGCAAGGGGTAAGGCAGAGCAGGAGGATAATTTTTCTTGAATTTTTTCAAATTAATCTGTTCAGAGATGTTGATCTCTCTGCAGGACTCCTAGCTGAGAAGCAGGGACACTACCACAGCATCACAAAAGCCCCAGCATGATTTTGATTTTCTATTTAGAGGGCATTATTCCAGCTGCAAACACTTCTTTCACTCCATCCACCGTGTAAAATCCTTATGAAATCCATTACATAATGAGATATAGTATAAATCAAATTAAGCACTTCATCAACTCTTGATTATCTTAGCTCCAGTGCTTATAAGATTTACTTTTTTAGATTGTGTGACACGTTTAATTTTCTGCCGGAAATAAGCTGCAAAATACTTTGAGAGGTCATAGACAGCAACCCTCTTTCTCACTATTTTAACAGAGCTCTTTACATAAAACAATTAACTCCATTCAGCAGACACATGAATTCGATAGAAATATACTAAATACTCATAACAGATCAGTGCATCTCCAGCTCCATTCATGAAACTAGACTATTATGACTTTGAGGTGGAAGAAACTAGATTATTTCAGAACACTCCTCCCTAAAAGCAGGAATGAGAAAACAAAAGGGGAGCTTAACATAACAATGGAAGAGTGATCCAAAACTAATAAATTGCTTAAAAAGTGAAATAAGTCAAGAAGATACATATCAACTGCACCCAAATAAAACCGTTGTAATTCTCAGCTATGCATTTAGCCTACGAAATGTACATCTCGACGCAAGATCGGTGCTAAACCACAATTCAGCTTTAGAAAATAATTAATACAGATACGGATTCACAAATCTGTACAACTTAAGCACTATTTAACTTTTGCTACAGCAATCAAATTCACAGAATCGTAGGAACATGCGGTAGAGATCATTCAGCCAACCAGATATATGCCATCTCACGCCTGATTTTTGTACGTGACCCTGCAAGTGCCTCATCCTCAAATTTTTGCCCAACCCTTTTTAAAATTATTTACAAAATCAGCACCCACTAAATTTATCAAGCGAGACATCCCAAATCCTAACAAAAAGACATCTTCACCTTCCCCCAGAGATAGTAAGAACAGCAGATGCTGGAGGCAATGATGTAGTGGTATTATCACTGGACTGTTAATCCAGAGACCCAGATAACATTCTGGGGACCCGGCTTCGAATCCCACCATGGCAGATGGTGGAATTTGAATTCAAAAAAATCTGGAATTAAGAGCCTAATGATGACCATGAAGCCATTGCTGATTGTCGGAAAAAACCCATCTGGTTCACTAATGTCCTTTAGGGAAGGAAACTGCCATCCTCATCTGGTCTGGTCTACATGTGACTCCAGTCCCACAGTAATGTGGTTGACTCTGAACTGCCCTCTGGGCAATAAATGTTGCCTAGCCAGCAATGCCCTCATCTTGTGAGCACAATATAGAGCTGGAGAAGCTCAGCAGGCCAGGCACCAGAGGAGCAGGAAAGTTGACTTTTTGGGAAATTCTGAAGAAGGGTCCCGACTTGAAACATCAACTTCCCTGCTCCTCTGATGCTGCCTGGCCGACTGTGTTCCTCCAGCTCCGTACTGGGTTATTTCATCTTCCCTCAAATCTTTAAAGAGGTTTTAAACTTTAATGTCTAGTTATCCACTCAAAAGGAAAATTTTCTTTGTCAACTATCAGAATTCAACATCTTGAAAATCTCCAAGATCATGGTGACATGGAGATCATGGACCTTCTTTGTTCCAAGGAAAGCAGTCCTAATGTTTTCAACCTCTCCTCATAACTGAATTCCCTCAACCTGGCAAACCTTTTCTGTGTCCTTTCTAATGTTGTCACTATTTCCCTTAAGTATTGTACTCAGTATCAGCCACAATACCAGAGCCAAAGGATTTTACAGCGATTTATAAAGTTTCAGCATAATCTTTTCTTCTGGTATTTTTATTTATAATCCCAAGCAATTCATAAGTTTTAAAGTCTTTTTAAAAATTTTCAACTCATCTTTAAGAATTTGTGTACTTGAAAACAAAGTCTCTCCTCATGAGCACTTATCAAAATGATATCATTTTGAGTGTAACGCCTTTCAATAAGAGCTTTCCCAAATTGCACTGCTTGATATTTATTCACAGTGAATGGTACCTAGCAAGCTTCTTCCCGTTTCAGGATCCTCTTAGTCATCTTGGACTCTCTAACATCATCTATTTTGCCAAGATATGTACCATCTGCAAATTTTTATATTACTGTTTTTCCTATACTTCCATCTAGATTGTTCAGAAAACCTAAGAAACTGACTTTTCACTTACCACCACAAAGCACCTCAGTCTGAGGAACATCCAAACAATACCAAAAGGCGGCACGGTGGCTCAGTGGTTAGCACTACTGCCTCATAGCGCCAGGGACTCTGGTTTGATTCTACCCTTGGGCGACTGTCTATGTGGAGTTTGCACATTCTCCTTGTGTCTGCGTGGGTTTCCTCCGGGTGCTCCGGCTTCCTCCCACAGTCCAAAGATGTGCAGGCTAGGTGGATTGGCTATGTTAAATTGCCCATAGTGTTCAGGGATGTGTTAGGTGGGTTACAGGGGAATGGGTCAGGGTGGGATGCTCCAAGGGTCAGTGTGGACTTGTTGGGCCGAAGGGCCTGTTTCCACACTGTAGGGATTCTATGAATACCATATTTTCAATCCTGTTCAATTCCTACCATGGTTGCCCCTTACCCCTTCATTCCATAAGCTTGTAGCATTTTGTCAGATGCAGTCCGGAACTGCACATATACATTATCTACTGAATTACTTATCAATATTGTTACAAAGAAATTCTATTAAATCACTGAGCTATGATTTGCCTTTAGCAGAACCACATCAACTCTCGATTACCCATGCCTTTTCCAAATGGAGCTTTGACCCTGACAATAGTATCCAAAAAGAAAAAACATAAATTGCTGCAGAGACTGAGTAGACTTGGCATATCTGCGAAGAGAAAGCAGAGTTAAATGTTCTGACTCTTCTTTGGAACTTATTTTCCAATAATGTCCCCACTACTAGTGTTACTCCAAATATCCTGGTTTTTATATCCCCTTTCTTTAATCGTGATAGAAGATTAGCAACTCTCCACTCCTGTACCCAGAAAAGACTGAAAAAAGTTTAACAAAAGAGCCGCTGTTATTTTTATCTTTGTTTTCTTCATCAGTATATAACGCATTCCAACTTTCAGTAATGCTAAACTTTTTTAGAAAATCTTTGCTATTTTTGTTATCTTGTCAATTTATACAAAATTTATTTCAGTCTTCTCAAAAGAAACAAATGACAAGTACAAGTACATGTGCAATATATTAGCCATGCCCTCCATTTTCCTTTGCAGTTTAAAAAGCTCAACTTTTTCCTCCTCAGTCAACTCCTTACACTTGAATGTTTATAACATGCTTTAGGAGTTTTCCTCAATAGTGCCTGCAAATCTTCAATCCCATTTTGTCTTTCCCATTAACGTCTCTTGTTCTGTCCATACTCTTCCTGGATATAAAAGAATTTTCCACCTGCCATTTGAAATCAAGCTTCTTTTTCTGTTTTATCTTTTACTTCCTTGTTATCCAGGGTGCATCAGCTTTGGATGCTCTTCTGTTTCACTTCAAAAAGGAACAGACCCGTTTTGGTGTTTCAGAATTGTTGTTCTCTTGTTCACTGCGAGTTACAGCTGGACTAAATTCCTATTAGTCTTGGAGATTGTCTGTAGTAACATGCTTTAAACTCTTGTTGAGGAATAGGTTTCTATCTCAGAGATCAATGCCAACTCTTCATTTTACAACCTGCTCAACTAGTGCTCTAGACAGTTACTTCACTCGCCTTTTTTTTCCAGGCACATACTCTGTCTTGAGGAGTTGTAGTGCACTAGCCTAACTCTTTGCAATTCCTTGGAGTTCAGGAGAGTGATCAGCAGCTTCTTTTAATCCTGAAGTACAAACCAATTAGATAATAAGAATTTTTTTGCCTATCCACATCATCACTAATGCTTCCTATTCAACAGTCGAGTGACTTTTATCAGTATTTGTCAAGGAACTAGAGGCACAATAAACCGATTTCATTGTCCCATCTTCCTGAAATTTGCAGAATCACAGTTCCAAGTACTGCAGGTGGCATGTCTGCCATCACTACTGTTGGTTATTTGACATTGCAGTGTGCGAGCGCTTCAGAAGAGATAAGCACCTCTATGAAGCTCTCAAATGCACTCTTCTGCTTAACATCTGAATACAATTGCTGACGCTCTATCGCTAGGTCTCGTAAAAGGCTTCTTGATTGCAGATATATTTGGGACCACCTGGCTAATTATACCCAAGTCCATACACACTTGGGCTGCGCAAATGCTTGAACTGTCTTGGTATTCTGGGGTCAACCTTCATCATCTTTGCTAGATAAATACAGCCTAAGAGTCTAGCAGTGGTTCTTCACTTATTGTTCAAAGTGAGGCCTACCTGCACACATTCTTAAAACATCACAAACTCAACATACTTCTTGGATAACATGCTCATTGACAGTGTTATCAATGTGACAAATTAATGCCCCTTTGCCTTCAAGGACGCTAGACGCTGCATGTTGAAAGATTTCTAGCACAAAGGATATGCCTAACGTTAGTCAATTAAAACAATACTGACTGAAAGGCATGAATGTATGTTGTGAGCAAGTTGCATTCTTAGTCAAAGGGTATCTGCCAGATAGCAGGATTGGCACAAAACTGTAACCCAGTAGACATTGGATGTATTGCCCTTTGAATCACTTTGGTTTAGGGACTACCAGTAGCCCTTAATACCATTTTGTAAGCTCGATAATGGGCAAGATTACACCTCGATGCAGCATCCTATCAAATTATGCCAAAAGATGTAAATAAGCAGATGAGTTTAGTATATGGGGAGCAGAGTAATATATTCTTGCTTTAGCTTTCCGACACCCTCAACCAGTTTTGGAAATTCATTACAAAATGTTGCTCCACTGTTACCTTGTGTTACTACTAACTTTCTATATAAATGCATGAGCAGAGATATTTGCTGGTTCTCAAGATGTACAGAGTTGCATTACTTCTTCTGCCTTTGTGTCCAAGATTTGTGGTGATCTGGTCCTTGACGTTGAGGTGTCTCTCTCCTGGTCCCTGCAATTTTAACCTTGAATTTAGATTTCTTTAGGTCAGTCCAAGAGCTCCTCTAAGAAAATAAATCCAGTCCATGTCTCATGTTTAACCTCCTACACAAAATCATTGTCTTCCAGTTCTGCAGACCACAACTGGAGATCTTTTACTTTGCTTAGGAAATGTTCAACTTCAATTTCTTCATTATTTTGATTTTCTGTATTCTGCAATTGCTGCAAACTTGTTCCAGCTGTCTTCTTTTAATCTATGTTTGATTTTGCAAAATTGCTTACAATATTGTCTTGCCACAAAGCATTTAGCTCCCTTTATTTCAGAGCAGGATGGTCAGTAATGGCACCATATTGGGCCCACTTAAAACGGTTGACACACACACTCACACACACACAATCATCTCGGAGTTAATGCTTTGGACTTCTATGGACTAAGTAGTTTTTAAAAAAGTGACCAAAAATACATATTTAAAATGGGCATAGGCATCACTTGATCCATTCAGGTTAGCGAAGCTTCATGAAACAAATGTTGAATACACAAGAGACTTCTACACTTCTTTTTCTATAAACTTTATTTGCTGAGGACCACAACCATTCCCTTTGCTTCCACAAAGAAGCCCTTTCGAGCCCAGTTTTTACAGAATCCCTACAGAGTGGAGACAGGCTATTTGGCCCAACAAGTCCACACAACCCCTCTGAACAGCATCCCACAGAGATCCATTCCCATACTCTAACCCTGTAACCTTGCATTTCCCATGTCTAATCCACCTAACTTACAAGCCTGGACACTGTGGAAGTTTAGCATGGCCAATCTATCTAGCCTGCACATCTTTGGACTGTGGGAAGAAACCCACGCAGACACAGGGAGAATGTGCAAACTCCACACAGTCACCCGAGGGTGGAATTGAACCCGGGTTCCTGGTGCTGTGAGGCAGCAGTGCTAGCCACTGAGCCACCATGCCACGTTAGCTTTTCCTTTGAGAAACATCCACGTTTATTTTATGTTTTTACCCGACTATCGCACTAGACACTATTTTGTTCTTTTTAATTCTACATAAATTTTTGCAAAGGTCTTGGTTTCCCCATTACATCATCCATCCCCAGTGCAATATCAACTTTTTGAGCAAAGCTGCAAGATCTACCACCTTCAGCCTTTTTTCCCTCTGCTCCCTAGATTTCCTCAATATCTGTAAACAGGAATAATAAGTACCCCCAGTTCTTTTAACGAGGGTACTGCAATTGTTAAATCAAGAGATTGGAATTGTCGAGTTTAAGAGCATAATCAGTTAGGTGTCTTCAAATACATTGGGCAGCATGGTGACTCAGTGGTTAGCACTGCTGCCTCACAGCACCAGGAACCCAGGTTCAATCCCAGCTTCGGGCGACTGTGTGCGTGGAATTTGCACATTCTCCCCGTGTCTGCGTGGGTTTCCTCCCACAGTCCAAAGAAGTGTAGGGTAGGTGGATTGGCCATGGAAAATTGCTTATAGTGTTGAGGGATACGTAGATTAGGTGGGTTATGGGGCAAGAGTCTGGATGGGACACTCAGTCGGTGTGGACTTGTTGGGATGAGGGACATGTTTCCACATTGTAGGGATTCTGATATTATTACTACAAAAAGCAGGAAAAGATATTTTGTTCTGAAACTTCCGATCAATCTTGACTTTTCCTTCAAGTGAAGGAATGCATTTCCAGAGGTGCATCATCTTATGCTCCAATCAGAGACATCTGTCAGTTTTCAGAACCACTGAGATTGAAATCTTTGCCATTAATTTTAATCGGCAGGCCTTTCAAGCATCTTGAGTTGCATTTCCAAGGGGGCATCTTGACAAAGTAAACTTTTAATCTAATTTTTATCTTACTGAATACAGGGCAAATAAATAGTTTCACAATTCCAAGTCTTTTCGCTACAGATTCATTTTAACTATTCACTCTTAGTTCAATTTTTTCATATTTAGGAATTTTAGTGAGAATGAAAATTCAGTATATATTCAGACATTAAAATATGAAAATTATATGCGATAAATATTTACTGCGGGCCAGATTTCACTGTAAAATGATGGCAACATGTTCACTATTATTGAAGTGTAGATCAGACATGAACTTCCTCCAATCGGAGATGTGTAGTTCAGGAAGTTGCTGTCAGAGTTGCCTTGATCCTTAAGAAGCTGCAGTTTACACTAATATCGTGAATCAGAGACTCAGCACTGAAATGGGTTGACCTGCATGGTACTACTACACACATTATATTCCCACTACTTCACATGGAAAACAAGCTAAGTCAATGTTTTCAGTTTAAGTAAAATTTTTAATGCAGCGAGTCTTAGTTACTTCCAAAACTCCATCTGGAATATGAACTTTGAGATGCACAACACATTATTTGCTTTTAATAAGGAAATAAGTTTTATTTGCTTTAGATAACCTCTCTGTTTGAATGCAATCTTTCCTTCTTTATTTTACATTCTGTACCTGATTTGACATTGAATTATATGCTGATACATTTCCTAATGGTGACTCTGAAAATTGGTCTGAAAGCAAAACAGTCTGATTAACAGCAAACATTGTTGCTTATGTAGCTGAAGTCCAAAATCATACTATACCAGGTCATATTCCAACAGGTTTATTGAAATCACAAGCTTTCGGAGCATAACCCTTTCATCAGGAGCAGCGAGAGAGGAGGACGCAAACAGTTTATAGGCAGAGAGATCAAAAGGATCACACAACTGGTGTGTGTGGAGTGAACAAACTGCCACCTGTTGAATCTTTAATCATTCATACATTCCTGCATTCTGGAAATTGCAGAAGCAGGATTTGGAGAACTGTTAGTTTCGATTGATTAAGATGCAAATTCCACAATCTGTTTCAAGTCACTGCCCCGAGATAATTAAAGGTTTCATCAGTGCCTCCCCAACTTGCCAAACTTCAAACAGGCAGAGTGAGAAGAATATAAAATAGGTGACATCTCAGGTCAGACACTGAATTATAGGTGTGAGGCCTTGTCCAGAGTCAGTCTCAGAGTTTTAAACTGAAATCAGGCTGGTATTGTTCCAAAAGCAGGAACTCTGTTTGTGTACTCTTCTCTCACTGCACCTGATGAAGGGGCTGTGCTCTGAAAGCTTGTGATTTCAAATAAACATGTTGGACTATAACCTGGTGTCGTGTGATTTTTGACTTTATCCACCCCAGTCCAACACCGGCATGTCCACATATCATGGCTTGTGTAGCTCACACAGGTGGTAGCTTCCCTGCGGAGGGCGCCATGCCAAAGCTATTCTCAAATTACAATAAGTTTCACCGCAAGATCCCAAGAAACTGAAATTACAAGTCCAACAAATGGCTGGAGTAATTTGTTTGTTGCCAAGAGAAAAATTCAGCCCCATATTTAAAATTACTAATGACAGATAAAAAGGTATGTTGACTGTTAAATTTCTCTCTTCAGTCTCATCTCCCATCAACTGTTTGTCACTGGTGATTAAATTCTGTTACGCTGTGACTGTTTCTCATTTCTTCACAAGTAATTTGCAAACAAAATAGGATAAATTTAGTGTTTCTGGTCAGTCCTGCCTCTATGATGGATCCATTAATGAAAAGATGGATTGGAAAAGGACGTGTACACACAAAAATGCCTTTCACATTTGCCTATAACAAAATAGCAATTAAACAGCACACATATGGGTCAGAGATAGTAAGAACTTCAGACGCTGGAGTCAGAGATAGTATGGAGCTGGAGGAACACAGCAGGCCAGGCAGCATCAGAGGAGCAGGAAAGTTAATGTTTTGGGTCAGGACCCTTCTTCAGAAATACAGTTCAGTCACTGTTACATCACTGTTTCTTAGTTCAGGAAGTTCAGTAATGAAACAGAAACATTCAACACTAGTGATTCAGTAACGAAACTTCTACTTTCTTTCGGCTCCCTTTAATGTGTATTACCGGATTTTGAATTAATGGGAACGAACTGCATTTCATGGACTAAAAGACTTGAAACACATTAAAAAAAAAGCTGTTGTTGGCAAAAAAAAAATTCTAACTCATGTTAAGGTATAACAGGAGGCCAATATTTGGAAACGCAGTGAAACAAAATATGCAGCTTTGATTTTTGCATCTTATTTCAGTTCACCAACATAACTACAGGAGGAGAATAAATTCTAAAATGTTTAGTAAGAGGTTGCAGAAAATAAAATGATTTAAAGTCAAGGAAGCAGTGTTTCCACAGACGAGCATACAGCTTTGATAATTGATCATAGACTGACAGCAGGAACAGTGACTGGTTTCCTTCCAAAACTGCAAAATATTGTAGCTTACCTGTCAATATGAAGAACTCTCTGGCCAATTCGAGAACAGGCAGCTGCAATAATGGACTCTTGCAGACCTGCAACAGAAAAAAATTTAAAAGGTATTCCATTGCTCAAATATAGAGCACAAAAGCTGGATATATTCCTGTGAATGCTCTAGACTTAAAGTAATCTGTCAAATTTAAGTTGTACTCAACTTACAACCTACTTCTTTTTTCTGCAGAGGGGTTGGAAGGACTGAACAAATTGTTGAAACTCATTTCAGTTGACGATCATTCAAATAGCAAAGCACAAGATGGGACAGCAGCACAGCACTACTCTGAGTCTGGAAGGGTCCCACAAAGCAGCAAATGTAAAACTACTTTTCAAAAGGAAAAAAGAAAGAAAGAGTGATGAAAAACAAAATCCTACTTTGTCTTACAAATAGAGAAGATGTTGGAATATATTATTAAGGAAGTGGCAACACAGCATTTGGAAAACCATATGATTAGGTAGAGTCACCAATGACGTTAAGTGGGGTAACCCAAAACAACATGAATCTGCCTCTCACTTCACAACTGTCTTATCCACTTATACTTTCAGCATTACAAGCTTCCCTGTATGACAAACTGGACCTTTTCCAAAAGGAAGAAGATACAATGTAGGAAGGTTTGGCCTTTTAGTATTTCCATCGCACAGCATTGAAGATACTGGGCCATTCCGCATTCATAATAGACTCATGACATTTCTTTCCACTGAAAGCGAACGACACTTAAACATCCTCTTTAATACAGACATCTTCACTACCCTGCATCGCATCAAGTTTATTTGCATTAATCACTCAACTTTTTCAATCTGAATTGTTAAATGAAAAGGGTGAATAAAATTGCTCAAGATAAAACATATGGGATAAATACAAACATAATGATGGATTACAAGACAAATCAGATTTAGAGGTCAACACAATGTCAAATATTGCAAGCTGCAGGTTGAAAGTTGAACTTATCTTGCTCAAGATCCATTTTTACTCTCATTACAATCAAAATCCAAGGGGATGACAATAACAGCTGGAGTTACTGAACTTTTTGTTTATTGTAGTTCACTTCCTTTACTGTGTTTACTTCAAATGGGCTAGGACATTAGTTAAAGAGTTCAACAGGAGGTCTTTTGAATTCTCTGTAGACAACATCAAACAAATGAGAGACTCATGATCTTATGCAACAAAGTAAGTGCTTTGAGAGCTACTATGCTTGTTAATACTGAGCAGTCTAAAGCTGTGCTGCTGCTGATGGGATTCAAACTGATTCTTGGCTGTCAACATTTTCTACTGTCCAGGTCTGACCTATTGGCACATTGTAAGACACCCACCTTCAGCTACGCCTAGTTGTTCAGCAATGGAAATGGGATCAACATTGTGAAAACAGATCAAATGTTTTTTGGACAACAACCTTCGCAGTTTAACGCCTCTTTCTCACCCTCAGCATGATTTACTATATTCTATAATTTTACATATCTGGTCAAGAAACATATTTGACTTAGCATGCCCCTTTTCTAAAAAGTCAGAAGTTAGATGCATGATTTAGTCTGTGTTTGCTGCTAGATATTCTTAGAAATAAACGAACAGGGTAGTAATGAAATAGGCTGGGAAGCAAATCCCCTGACAGAATACCTTAAAGGTTAGTGCCTGTCTCAAGTATTCACAGTTAACCCTAAAGACAGTTCTCCTGTCTTAAAATTAATGTTGCTAAATTACAGTTTTGTCTCATTGAAACAAATAATGCCAATTCAAAATCCAGTCTTGTAATTGTACCGAGACCCAAGCATAATTAAAATGAGACTGCATTTAATGAAATTATTCAACATATGAGAGAACCATTGCCATAACTACGATCAAGAGTAAAATGTATTGTTACTTTTAAACTATGCTAATTTGCTCATACAAACTTGGTCACATTGCTCAATTTGCATTCCATTCACCAGTTCAAAGCGAGTACATTCTCAACCCAGCTTCATATCTGCTGACACAGTCTTGCATAATTAGAAAACTAACAGGCACTGCAGGGGAAAAAAAAAAGTTTCAGAATCACATGAAATACAAATCTAGTCTTACCTTAATGGTTTGACAATCATTGGTGAAACCTACAAGTGTACAACTTTACTGGGTATTTTGATCAATTATTAATAAAAACTCAACTACCTTTCTGAAATTGGATGTTTACAAGTAATTCTGTTGTATACATCGAGTATGTGCATTGACATGCATTAATAAAAATTAGAAGTATGCTAATTTGAAACAGACATTCTCCTCATGAGAAACATTCACATTTACACTTGGGTTTATACAGCTCAAACCACCTGGATTACAGAAAGGAAGAGTAAGATTTGAGTGAAGCTGCTGCCCACTGCTGAGATTAAACACAAAATACAAAATAACCAGATATGAAGACAGAAGAAAATCAGTGATTATGTGGAAATATGGTTTAGTTGAGCACCCATCTTAAGTTTGCTCTTAAAAAAAATCCATGTAACCTGTCAGTGATTATCCAGTCACTTTTCCATCTGTAATTCCACAGCAATATCTGTAACCTACATGTGTTCTGGAATCTAAGTCAAGACCAAAACATTAATCATAAACCCAGATACTTTTGGACACCTGCACTTCCCAAACTCTCAATATTTAAAGAAAACAGGCAGAATATTTCTTAACTACCTAAGTGAATAATATTACACTTATTTACACAAAATTCCATCTGCCAGGTTCTAGAAGTCCAAGTCCTCTTGACGCCTCCTTTTCAAAAGAAAAAAAAACAACTTACATTTCCAGCCAGTTTGGCATCAACAAATTTGGAAATATTACTCTTGGTCTTCCACTCAAATTACATACTTAATTTGTGTAGATTATGAACAGCTGTGGATCTATCACTGGTTCTTTCAGTATCCATTAGAAACAACCTGCAATCCCGAGACTGATCCGCTCATTCCAACTCTCCGCTTTCTATCAACTTACTCTCTAACTGTACTAATTCACACCCAATGCCATGTACTTGAAATTTTATTTACTAACCCTTTTGGCACCTTATATATTAAAAAAAAACTGAACATTCAAATACACTGCATTCACTTGATCTCCTCTATGAGATGTTACAACTAACATCTTCCAAAATGTCCAACAGGTTTGTCAAATATCATTTCCCTTTCGTAACTTTGCCCAATTTTGCTATTCTTTAAGGGTTCGGTTATTGCAGCCTTGAGTAGATTCTAATAGTTTCCCTACTACGGATGTCAAGCTAACTGGTCTGGATTTCTCCACATCCCCTCCATTCTTAAAATAATGGGATTACATCTGCCACCTTCCAGTCAGTAGAAGGATTTTCAGAATCTGTTGAATTAAGAGAGATAACCACTCATCTGATCCAGGAGACTTCTCATCTCTCAATTTAACAATTTCCTCATATACTACTTTTTACTAATACTATTTTCTTTCAGCTCTTCAGTTACACAAGTCCCTTGCTTACCTGGTATTTGTGACTGACTGTATATATGTCTTTATGGAAGAAGGTACAGACAAAGTTTACTATCTGCACTATTTCCCTGTTTTCCACAAATTCTCCTGTCCCCAAATACAATGGGTCCAACTTTATCTCTGCACACACATATTGAAGCTATTACAGTCTGCCTTTATGTTCTCTGCTAACGTGCATTCATATTGTCTTTGCCCCATCAAATTCTTGGCCTTGCTTTGCAATCCTCGCAAACGTCAAGCTTACCACTATTTCTTGTATTCTTATAAGATACTTCCATTGATCTACTGCAATCTTTAGCTGGATTTTGTTAACAACGGTTGATTCACCTATCCCTTTGGCATCTATGTCTTAAAGGAATGCTTAAAATTTTGTAGACATTGTAGTCAGTTCTTCAAATACTAGCCATTGCCTTTCCACCATCAATTTTTTTTTTATAAACTGTATTTTCCCCAATCCACTCTAGCCAGTTATGTTTTACTCAACTCTGTATTCCCTCTCATGTTCCCACCTTCCTGCCAATCTAGTTTAAACCCTCCCCAACAGTACAAGCAATCTTCCTGCAAAGAGGTCAGCCCCGGTCCTGCCAAGATGCAATCAGATTACAGAAACCTGGTTTCAGGGCCACTTCTTTCCTACTCAAGTCATTAATATTGGCATGGATCACAACGTCTGGTAGTTCACTCTCCCCCAGAAGAAATTCTTGCAGCTAGTTTGTGACATCCTTGACTCTGGCATCAGGGAAGCAGTATAGCATCCTGAAATCACATTTATGCCACAGAAGTGACTTTCTGTTCGCCTAAAGAATTCCTCATCAGGACTGCTCTTCCATTCCTCAACCAGAGCCGAGTTACTAATGGCACCACTTACATGGCTCTGACAGCACTCCTTTGAAGAACTATTACCCTAATCAGTATCCAAAGTATAAAATCAATTTGCAAGCAAGATCATTTCATGGGACTCCTGTACTACCTTCCTGGCTCTATGGACTACCTGGCAATCACTCATTCTCTTTCTGCCTATAAACCCCTAAGCTGCACTGTGACCACCTTCATGAACACGACATCAACGTAGTCCTGTTTCACAGGTGCAGAATACTGACTCTATTCGCTGCTCCAGCTGAAACCTGGAGTTGAAGCTTGCAAAGGTGGTGACACTTCCTGCTGATGTGTTCATCTTGGGCACAGTCTATAACTTCCCACATATCTATTGACAGTAAATTCTACTCAGCTGAGTTGATTTGCCTTAGTTTAACTGTAATGACTATTATTTACAAGTAGAACAACTTATAAGTTGCTCAAAACAGCTGTTTCTGCTGCAAAGTAAGAGGAAGATCCTTCTCACTCAAACACAGACTTATGTTTTAAAATGGTTTAGTTTTGCACGTTAAACATAACAAAGTACATTTACTTATTACTTTGAAATCAGAGCTGCAAATTGGTGTCCACAAAGTGAACAAGCTGAGAAGTCATTGCTTTTATACCAGTTATGATAAACTTAAAAACTCTATATTCGTGAAAACATATTTGTTCTTGGTATAGGTTTTTCAATTAATTAGGATGAATAAACTTAGAGTCTTATAATTAAAGTTAAGTGCACCCCAAAATTCTTTCTTACTGCTCTAGAAAACCAACCTAATATACAAAGCCTGCAATTGGATACAGATAAAGCAAGTGAGCAAATATTTGGCAGATGGCGTTAAACATGGGGAAATGTGAAGTTGCCCACGAAAGTGGAAAGCATGAACGAGTAGATGCAAGTAGAGAGACTGCAGTTCAGATGGGTCTGATGTCCTTGCACAGTACAGTGGGAAGGCAAAGTGAGTGTTGCGTGGGTGGGGGTTGCAGACAAGTAGGGAAGTTTTGTTTAAACTGTATGAGGCAACTGTGGTCTCAAAGGAGGAATATTGCTTGCATTGGAGGCTGTACCACAAAAGCTCCCTAAGAGATTGTCTTATGTGGAAAGCTTGAGCAGATTAGGTCTACTCAAAAGTTTGGAACCATGAGAATTGATTTTATTGAAGTTTACAATTCAGAGGAAGGTTAAGAAGGTAGATGCTAAGAGGATATTTCCCTCAGGGAAAAAGAATTTCTTCTCTTTGAGAATCATTAATCTTTGCAATTCTCTATCACAAACTACAGTGGATTATTGGGCAACTGAATGCATCCTAACCAAAGATGAACAATTTTTTGATTTGCAAAGGAATCAAGGTTACAGGACACAAGGAGAAAGCAACTTGAGGACACAATCTGATCAGTCATGATATTATTGATTAGCAAAGCAGGCTCGAGGGGCTGAATAGCCTACTAGTGCTCTTATTTCTTACTTTCTGTACTTTGTCCCATACTGGCTGTTACCTATCGCTCCCAATTCCAGGCCTCATACTTGTTCATTTAAATCCCTTTCCGGCTTGAAAATGTCTCATCTCTACTATAGCTTCCTCAAGCTATATACAATTTCCCATGAATCTTGTACCCTTGAACATATCCTTATTTCCCCCCAACACCCCACGTTACCTCATTATTGCTAACTGTTATTAGGGTTCTAGACCCCAAACTCTAGTTCGCTCCCTTAAAGCAACGCACTTCTCTACTTCCTCAATTCCCTCAAGTCTTTTCCTACCAGCCACCTCTTCGATAAAACATTCACATTTAAAACCTGGTGCTTTTATTAGAAATCTTAAAATAGAACATGAAAGGAAATTAAACAATCCAAGACCCTCAATATACATCGTTCCCCATTTCAAACAAATGCAAACAGGACTCAAGTATGGCTTCTATTTGCCACTTTCTTCAATTATGATTGTGAAACTCATTATGACTTTAATCCATGGAAATATTATTTACGCAAAAAACTAATCTAAAATTATATACAGATAATTCTACAAAATGAATTGCAAGTTAAAGTTGAAACCCATTTAGAACAGAAAATTATACTTGGAGAAATAATGGAAAATTAGGCTATTTTTGAAGCCAGTAGAGAGCCAAAACTCTACCACTAAAACCATTATTACAAAAGGAAATTTCAGAAATAGTATACAATAGTTGGAAAAGATTTGTTTACATTCTCAAATCTAATTAAATACCTTCTTCAAAGTAAAAGCATTACTCCATGTTTTCCTGCAGCTTTTCAGAATATTTACAATACACCTCATTTCTAAATCACCAGGAGATAAAATTAGAATGCAAAAGTGCATAGAAATTATTGCCTAATTTAAGACTGATTATATGAAGTAAACCCCCTACTTCAGCCTTTAAAATTTGCAAATAAAACATGATTAATCAAATATCATTTTTGTTTTAAATTGAAAAATATTCAGGAATATACAAAAAGTAGCACCCTTTCAGTTCCTTGATCTTGTTCTATCATTCCTGTCAAGAATGACTGATAGGTACCCCAACTTAATTTAGCTGTCTTTGCCTCCTAAATTTTCAGTACTATTACCTTACAACTTGTTGGAAACTTCAATAGATTTCAGCAATAGCAGCTTTTTTTAAATGTATATGCGTGCATGTTGTGCACACGTGTGATGAGAAAGACTTGAAGATTTCCACGACCCTTTGTTCAGTTAAAACAACCAAATTGAAAGAAATACTTACCTGTATCTAGGTTACCAAATTTCTTCTTCATTTTAAATTAAATTTGTTCAATTTCTTTTCAACCGTCTAAATTTAGACTATAGCCTAAGTTGTGGCACAATGGTAGCACTCTACTCTGGGCCAGACAGTCCAGGGTCAAGTTTCACCTGCTCCAGGGGGGCTTCAAAACATGTCTGAACAGGTCGATCAAAAATATCTACAACTTAGGCTTAGCGTTTCAGGTCCAGTGACCCTTCCTCAGAATTTCGGGTTAAATGTTAACTCCGATTTCTCTTCATAGATGCTGCCAGGCCTGCTGAGCTTTCCCAGCAACTTCTGTTTTTGTTCCCGATTTACAGCATCTGCAGTTCTTTCAGTTTTTACAACTTAGACTAATGCAACTTCTCATAAGTTACACAGGCATGCCTAGGGATCATTCTGATATTCACTATCAACAAATTGAAAAATACCAAGGCGAGAAGCATATGGCAGCCACATATTGTATTTATTCCCGGGCTAGGGAGCATGGGCAGAAAGCGTATTTTGAGTATTTGAGCCAGGTTAACTGACAACATTCAACTGAAGACTATCCTCAAGTGACACGATTTCCTTCGGTTTACTTTTACAATAAAAAATAGAAAGTGAATTATAAAAAAAATGAATTTTAAAAGCTATTTCAATTCAAGATTTATATTCAAACTACTGTGAAGTTTAATTCTATTCAAACTTTGGAAAGACAATTCTTAGGCAACCACTTGTGGTTTGTAAGCACCACTGCCTTCAGTATAGTGGAAAATCTTGAATTAATTAGATTTTCACATTGCATAATGTAGACCAAAATTAAAAATCATTGGAGGCTAGGTAAAATTCCAAAGTGTTATACAAGACTCTCATTAATGCTGACCAGAAATCAGCATGCACAAGGTATGTTAATGGAAAAAAAAACAGGAATTACAATCAAGTTTGAAGTTGTAGCGATTTTGTGTCTCATGGAGATACAATATTGGGAGAGTTACTCACTTTCATAACTATCAAAGATCAGTTTTGTAACCTGGTTTGGAGTTAAGAATAACAATTCTCTGTATTTAATAACAACTTTCCACCAGGCTATCTGCTTCTCTACTTCAGAAAGTTTTATAATCTTGAGAACACACTCTCAGAGCCACATATACAGTATTTTTGATATTCTATCAGAATACAAATAAATTAAATTTCCATTTAAAGTTTACCAGGCTTCTTCTGGTGATTGCAATTAATCTGTTTTCAGCATTTTGAAAAGAACGGAAACTTCTACAATACAATTGTTTCACCAAATTACCTTTCCAATAAAGCTAATAGGTAATAAAGGTTACAATCAAAAAAACTATTCTTACAGCGACCCAATTCATACAGTACATAAGGCCATAAGATATGGAAACAGAATTTGGCCATTTGACCCATCAGGTCTGCTCTGCCATTCAATCATAACTGATGTTTCTCAACCCCGTTCGCCCGCCTTCTTCCTGTAACCTTTGATCACCTTACGAATCAAGAATCTATCTTAAAAAAAAACTCAATGACTAGGCCTACATAGCCTTGCGTGGCAATGAGTTCCATTGATTCACCACCCTCTGGCTGAAGAATTTCCTCATCTCAGTTCGAAACGGTCATCCCTTCACACTGAGGCTATGCCCTTGGGTCCTAGCCTCTCCTACTTGTGGGAATATCTTCTCCACATCCAGTCTATCCAGGTCTCTTAGTATTCTCTAAGTTTCAATCAGATCGCACCCCCCACACTCCCATCCTTCTAAACTCCTTCGAGTACAGACCCCAAGACCTCCCTCAACCACTCCTCATCAGACAAGCCCTTCATCCCCTGGATAATTTTTACTATCTTCCTCTGGATCCCCTCCAATATCAGCACATCCTTCCTTAGATACGGGGTCCAAAACTGCTCACAATATTCCAAATGCAGATTGACTAGAGCCTGATATTACCTCTGCAGCACATTCCTGCTCTTGTATTCTAGCCCTCTCCAAACTGAATGCTAACAGTGCATTTGCCTTCTCTATGTGCCAAATGAATCTGCACGCTAATCTTAAGACAATCATGAGCTGGGCTTCCTCAGTCTCTTTGTGCTTCAGATTTCTGAAGCCTTTCCTCATTTAGAAAATAGTCTACACCGCTATTCTTCTGATCAAAGCGCATAACCTCACATTTTCTCATACTGTATTCAACTTGTTTTGGTGAACAGTTGTGTTTCAACCAGACTGCATCATTTTGTACCTAAACCTGCTATTAATTCCCAAGATACTATAATAATGAGACAAAACCACCATGCACAAAATTGGTCCTCATTGGTCTTCTCCCTCCATCTCACCCTCCAGCTAGGTCTTGTGTGCAAGACGTATTTTGCCCTGGTCTCAAGCCTGATTGCAAAAGAGGGGAGGAAAAGGCGCTCCACAATCAACTTTGTCTTGCTACAGTGATTGCTCGGTTGCCTACACAGCCAAAACATTTTCAAACCATGCAAAATTCACATTCTTGAGTAAGGGGGAAGATACAACCTCTTACAAATCTTTTTCTGAGGCAGCAACCCACAAATCTATTCCAAAAAGGTACAGGTGATGCACAGAATAATTTCTATGTGATAATAACTGTCAATGAGAATGTTTCATGGATAAAACTGCTTCAAACCTGCACCATAGCACGAAGTTTTAACTCGTACACAAACAATCCCTTATGTGGAATTGGACAGCTTAATTTCCTCCAGTTTCTAAATACATGCCGTGAACCAATCACTTGAGATTGTGAACTCAAAAGCTTCAAAGGCAATTATGGAGCAAAGAATCTGGGCAGGATGTTTCCTTTCTCCTCCTCGAATTGTTAGTCAATGAGATAATTCTGCATTGACCCGAGTGTCCACTCAAGTCAGCACTCTGATTAGCTAATCAGCGACTTCCTTGGACATGCCCATGAAGGAAGTTGTACTCAAGCTGCACTGTGGTCAATGATGCATTCCTGGCAGTGGCAGAGGCAGAGGCTCCAACAACTGTGCGCGCGCAATTCTTAACTCCAAGATCCCAACATTTTCCAACTGTTGAGAACTAAACCATTTTTCCCCACTCAGTATGTCCACCTCACCCCTCAGTCTGGAGTTTCTCCAATTTTTACACGTTAAAAATGGGGTCAGCATAGGAGAAAGTTGGAAGGACTACACTAGACTTTCGCTAAACTCATTCTCCTAAAAAGTTAAATACCAAATGAATTTTGATGTAACATCTGCTGTTGTTACAAAGATCTCAGGAGGGTGGGAAAGGCGAGTGACATAATACATTTAGGCGCCAGATTTCACACTCTGACTTCCCAGCATCCTTCTGCATAACACTCCTCAGGACAACTCACTTAAATGTCACGCGTTCTTCTCACTTCAGATATCTCTTTACATCCTCATCTAGCCTATACACCTTCCACTGTCTTTTGTCACCCTACAGTCTTCTCACATGCATGCTCAACAGTCACCCTCCACAAATGCTGCCTTTCCCTCCTCTCCACACAAGTTGCTTCTAACACATTCTGCAAAGCAAAAAAAGAAAAACTGGAGGGAGCAGAGACCAGAGATGAGGGCAAAGGGATGCCTTCCACTAACTGGACGATCACTGACAATTACATATCCACCTATCCCACTGGGAAGGAGACCCTCATTCCGGAGGGCTGTAGATGTCACCAATGGCTTGCCTTAAAAACCTGAGCATATTGGATACTGGTGCTCATAAATTTGATATTCTGTCTGTACACTGTGTTGCGTTTGTCAGATCTATGCTCAGAACAGGAATATACACTTCAGAAGAAGGCACTGATGCCAGTATTTGGATGTTGCTAATGCTGATTCTCTTGCTACTCAGAGGGGAAATGTTGAGATGTATAACCTGCTTCCATGCCATGGTTAAATCTGGCGACAAGGAACAGTAGTTGAAAGAGAGGAGCAGCTGCTATGGTGTAACTATATTATAAGCAAATGCGGTTCTTAGTTTATTAACCGTTCAATTGAAAAGGATCAGTAAAACATATTTTGGTTTGTGCTGCAAAATTTAAAATGTTGACAAGTATATCTTCTATTAATATTGTCTAACCACCTGTCTGCAAACTCATTCAAATTTATGAAGTTTGGCATTCCAACATCACGATTAGCTAGATTCTGAAAACAAAACATTTAAATTCAAAGTACAGAAGTAGGATCTCATCCACCTTCAGAAACCTTGCGAGGTAGAAAAGTTTGAGTAAAAGTTATATTAGATCAGTCTTGCACATTATTTTTGCAGCTAATAAGGGGATCAACGGCAGGAAAGAGACAGTTTGAAGACCAAACAGAAGGCTTCTTAGATTTGGCTGCCGAGAAATATATCACGTGATGATCTCCATGATATGCAAGTCATGCTCCTCACATACAGACCCCTGCTAGTCACTGCAGTAATGCATGCAACAGCAGGCAACTTGCACACGGTAATCTTCACAAATACTGCAAGGAAAATAGAACAGCAAACAGGGATTGCAGGGATATTGGAGAGACCACATCTGGAGTGGTGTGCAAACTTTTACTTTCAACTTATCAAGTGACAAAGGAAGCTGAAAAGGGCCCGTGTTCCTTCTAATTTCATTTTTCTCTATGTGAATCACTTGAGGTCTTTGCAGGGGAGCGACGTTAGGAACCCAAAGTCAATGCTGCTATCCACAATGGCACACTGATCTTCATGCACAGACCCCCAAAGCAGGCACACGCAGCCAATTGGGAACTGGAGGAGACTAACGGTTGTTTGTACATTTGGATAACAATAAGTTGTTTGTACATTTTCAATGTGGTTAGCAAAATTAGTCCATTTTTTCACATGCTTTGGGGAAGGAGTGGACAATGATTTTGAGCTCCAAATGACCCTACACAAGGTTCAGCAGTACACTGAATATTTACAACTGACAAAGTGGTTTTGTTTCGGACTGGGGGCAGTGTAGATCAAGCAGGTTCCCATCTGTTCAGTAGATTACCTCCACTTTTGAGCTAAGACCCAGTATCGAACGGAAGAAAATGAACATAGCAGTGCAACGGTTGACCTCAGTTTTCATGAGAAAGTAAATTTAGATACTATATATTAGTTCCAAATCATTTATTATAGGGTGTAATGAATGAGGTCCGCTTCATAATACACCCCACAAGACAACATCTGCCCCTTGAATCAAGATCAAAGCAAAATCCTGGAACCTGTGGACTACTTTGGGTATCTTGGGAGTCTCATCTTGATATAGGCAGACATTTAGGTGACTTTAAACACAGAAAGCAAAATCTATCACCTCCAACGTGCCAGCACAGCGTTCGGCTAACTGGCAGACATACTATTTGAGAGCCAGGAGTTGAACTTTGAAACTATAGTAATTGTTTCTAAGTAGCAATGATCCCAGTTCTCCTAAATGCTTTAGAGACTTTATTGCAGGCACCTCAAAGCACTGGGGAACTAACACCAGCAACTGATTGTTAAGATCCTCCAAACCAGGCAGCAAAAAAAAAAAACAAAAAAAAAACCACAGTGCAAGATCAGGAACTTCTCCCAAGTGAATTCGCACAGAAGCAAAGAACTGATCACTCAAAACCAACTGTACTGAGGAGTATGCCTGCCACCAGTCTCCCAAGAAAATTGTTTTACTCAATTAGTTGCATCAAAACACTCCCAAGAAACAATGGAAATGCCCTCAAAAACATCCCTAAAGATGTCAAACATACATGCCAACTCATACAACTGATTTGTGACCAACCAAGAGTGTTATTCACAAAAGCAACAGACACATGGAAAGATTTTGGAACATGCAGAGGCAAAATCAAGCCTTTGAAGGGAACGTACAAACCTCCAAAATACCCATCTGCACAACCGTTCAAGTTCCATCTGTGCCAAATGTGGCAGAGTCCACAGATAGTGCAAAGAACTTATCAGCCATCTGTGAACCCACCAAACTGGAGCACCCTCAACAATAAAAAACATTAATTGCTCATAAAACACAGCACATCTGCCACCAGAGATAGTAAGAACTGCAGATGCTGGAGAATCTGAGATAATAAGATGTAGAGCTGGATGAACACAGCAGGCCAAGCAGCATCAGAGGAGCAGGAAAGCTGATGTTTTGGG